>NC_142736.1:9492708-9648208 GCF_051943395.1 Hippocampus bargibanti | reverse complement strand
GAGTCGTGTGGCATGGATACGGATTATTTTTCAGCAATTTCGGCCACGACATTCATCAAGGAGGACACTGCTGAGCAGTCGAAGCTTTTCGGCAGTACGAGTAGCAGCACTGGTTTTGATTTGGGAGGAATGTCAGTGCCATTTGACTGTCATCGCTGGACAGCTCTGCGGCAATTGTGCCTTTTTTTGCAGCTGTAATGGGCAGCATTTTCACAGCCCCACTTTGTTCAGCGGAAACGTCGGTGCTGTTGGACAGTCTGTGGCTGGATGGATGCATGCCATGAGAAGAAAGGAGCATCAGCGCAGAGTGCCGATGCGTATGTGGAACTGTGGTGTCTTGGAATTGAAGTAGATTTACGTGGGACATGATATGTGAGACAGTCCTGTTTCCTCAATGGATGCTTTATGGTTGCTTTCAACATTTAGCTTGCAGCAGATGTGCACAATTTACCATGACCATGACGTCCCCGATCCACTGGTGAAAAAGACACTTTGATCCTCTCGTCTTCTAGAACTGCTTCTTACTTATTATTACATTTACATTTACATTTTTAGTGGTGCACTACCATATCATTGTTACATTGCATAGCTATCCATGCATCTCATATTTTCATATTTTCATATTTTCTTTGTAGGATAATTTCAACCTAGAAATTTACGATTGCACCACAGTTTTAATGATAGTGTTTGCAACTAGATGGAAGACTATCACAAGCGCCTCCAACCAGTTCACTGATACAATAGCAGTGGGAGCAAATCCCGGTCCATAAATGTAATTTAAAAAAAAACAGTCACAGCTTGGATTATAGCCACTGGTGTGTCACCTGATAAAGAGTTTTTACATTATGGGTGAATATTTGACACCGCTGATTAAAATGCAACTCTATTTCTGCCTATAGTCTTAGCGTCGCTGCTCTCAAAACCCTCAAAGGGTTACGTAACGTCCCCAAAATCCATCCATCCATCCATCCGTTTTCCGTACCGCTTATTCCTCATTCGGGTCGCGGGTGTGCTGGAGCCTATCTCAGCTGTCTTCGGGCACGAGGCGGGGGACACCCTGAATTGGTTGCCAGCCAATCGCAGGGCACACAAAGACGTACAACAGTCACTCTCACACTCACACCTAGGGACAATTTGGAGTGGTCAATCTGCCTGCCATGCATGTTTTTGGAGTGTGGGACAAAACCGGAGGACCCGGAGAAAACCCACGCGGGCCCGGGGAGAACATGCGAACTCCACACAGGGAAGCCGGACCGGGACGCGAACCGGCGACCTCTGCACTGTGACGCCGGTGCGCTAACCACTAGACTACCGGGCCGCCCCACGTCCCCAACGCACCTAAATTAATTTGCAATGAAAGAGAGCCCTTGGAAGAATACTCACCTTGATCGCAGCGGATGCCTTTGAATCTCAGGCTGCAATAGCAGGTTCCTGTCACATAGTCACATGTGGCATTGTTCATACACTCGCACAGCTGCTGGCAGCCGTATCCAAACGTCCCAGCAGGACACTCTGCATCCAAGAAGAGAGGTTTGACATGACTCACAGATTATCTAAATGAAACAACAGAAGTATCACCCACTGAGTTCACAGCTCTCTCCAATAAAGCCCGTCCTGCATGTACACCGCCCACTGATGTGGTCACAGTCGGCCCCGTTCTGACAGTGACAAATTTCCGCGCACTGGGCGCCGTAGAAACCTGTTGGGCAGCCTGAGGAAGGACCAAAAAATGGAATGATTTTATGTTACAATGAAACCACTGAGGATGCCCACAAAATGTAATTTGTTTGGAATTGGATTGGATTGGATTTGCCTTTATTAGTCTCACAGTGGAGACATTTACATTTCACAGCAGCAAAGTGATGAAAGGAATGAAAGTAGAAAAAAGAAATACATGAGCTGCTGGAAAGGCAGCCACTCTCGCGGCGCCGTCTTGAAGTCAAAAGAACAAAAAAAAACCTAAATAACAAATATGACAAAACAAAGACAACATGACAAAACAAAGACACAGAGAGTCATTCATTCTTCAGGACTTGCTGTACCCTCTTTGTGATGACATGAAGCAGTTCTAGATGAAATATGAGAGGATCAAAGCGTCTTTCCACCAGTGGATCAGGGACATCATGGTGGAACGTGCACGTCGACGACAAGCTAAATTCTGTATTCTTTGGCAAATTGTCAAAATGTAATCCATTAAATATTGAAAACTATCACCATTATAAAATCGTTTTGGCAGCAACCAATGTTTTAACGTGCTTAACCCTTGTGCCGTCCTAAAATTTACGACCCTTTGGACAACATTATGCCAAAATGATTTTTCTTTTTTTCCAGAATTTTGAACAATTTAACAGTTGTGTTTTTAATGACCAAAGACTCCAAATGTCACGGTTGGTGAAGTGGTGGATGGTTGTGGATCCCAAAAAAGCAGGCAGGTGTCACGTGCGATTTGACAGCTGGGGCGGGGCCGCTCCCGACCTCCGTCAGCTGCTGTCAATCCCCTAACCCCGACACTGAGACATTTAAACTCTGTCACCTCACCAGTGCTGGATGATACAACGCCTCACCCGTGTCTTGCACTTTTGCCAGTACGAGAATTTGCTTCGCCTGAGGTGATTGTTTGCCGCGATCACGTAAGTTAGTTGCTTTTCGAGATCACGAGCTTTTGCACCCCTGTGTGCCATTTTATTTTCCGAGCTTGTTAGGCTGGACGGATCGCCCCCGCCAGCCTACCCGCTGTACCCCTTTTTGTGGTTTATTTTGTCACGTTATTCCGGGTCCGTGGAATCATCGGACCCATGCTTTTTGTTGTCATAAAATCTCTGCCAGCACCTACGTCTTTGCCGCCTGCTTAGGGATCCAACCCCTCTTATCAACGTTCCGCCGAGTCAGCTATTCCTGTCACGCTCTGAACGTGACAGTATCATCCGGCCAATATGGATCCCGCCGACAGAGACCGAATCTTGTTCGACCTAATGCAACAGGCGGAGCTGTGTAGCCAACTGGTGCTGGCCCTCGCGGAGGTCCGCTGCGACGTCGCCATACTGGCTCACCGGGTGGAGAAGATCAAGACTGGCGGCGCCCCCACCCCGGCAGCCCCACCTCTCCAGGCTGTGAGCCGGGAGCCCAACATCCCACACCCAGCGCGGTACGGAGGGGAGCCCGCACATTGCGCTCAGTTCCGGCTGAAGTGCTCCATTGTATTCGATCAGCAACCTTCTGTGTACACCACCGACGCGGCAAAGCTGTCCTACGTCACCAGCCTGGGTGCTGGCCATCTGGTAGTCGCGGCCTGAGATCCGAGCCTCCTTCTCGGATTTTATCGGCGAGTTGCGGCAGGTTTTTCCCCACCCGGTGAGGGGGCGGGAAGCAGAAGGACAGCTCTGGGACTGCCACCAGGGCACCCGATCGGTGGCAGAATTCTCTGTCGCTTTCAGCGTCCTGGCCGCCTCCAGCGGATACAAGGACCGAGCCCTTCGAGGGATGTTTTGGCACGGGCTGAATGAGGCTCTCAAGGAAGAGTTAGTCACCCGCGACGAGTGCTCCAGCCTCAATGAACTCATCTCACTTGTGCTGCAGCTGGACAACCGTATGTGGGAGAGGAACCGGGAACATGGAGCCCAGAAGAGCCCCGAGACGCCGGCGAGGGATCAAGTGGGCGGCCACCGGACCACCCTGCGCGGAGAGCACGCTGCAGCAGAGCCCTTGGAGATGGGCGGCAAAGGAGCCCCCGCGGCAGCCGGAGCGACGTACTGTCGGGCCTACCTGCCAACTCTGCGGGGCGTCGGGACACCGGGCCCCGAACTTTCCGAAGAGGGGGTCCCCGAGGAGGCCCCCCAGCGACTGTAAATCGGCTGAGTCTCCACAACGGCGGGTCCCGTTTAAGTCTGCGGGCGGGTTCGCGTCGCGAAGACTGGAGCTGGATGGCGAAATCTACGGCCCCACCAAGACCATACCCGTTCGGGCCTTGGTTTTTTGTTTTGTATACCTGGATGACATTTTAATTTTTTCAGAGTCCCTCGAGGCACATCGCCACTACGTCCGACAGGTTTGGCAGCGGCTGTTGCAGAACCAACTCTACATTAAGGCCGAGAATTGCGAGTTCCACACCTCGTCCCTATCCTTCCTGGGGTTCGTCGTGGAACGGGGGCAGGTCCAGGCTGACCCCACCAAGACTGGAGCGGTGGTAGAATGGCCTACAACTACCTCCCGTAAACAACTACAGCAATTCCTGGGCTTTGCCAATTTCTACCGCCGCTTCATCCGCAATTACAGCCGGAAGGCTCTCTCCCTCACACAACTAACCTCCATCAAGGCTGCGTTTAGATGGACGGAAAAGGCCGACGCCGCGTTCCGTCTGCTTAAACGGGCATTCACAAACCCTCCAGACCTCCATCACCCCGACCCCAACGCCGTCTTCGTCGTGGAGGTGGACGCCTCGGATTCGAGAGTGGGAGCGGTACTCTCTCAGGGCTCCCCAGTCGACCAGAAGCTCCACCCTTGCACCTTATTCTCCCACTACCTCAGCCCCGCGGAGGCCAATTACGACATGGGCAACCGGGAGCTGCTCGCTGTCGTGTGGGCTCTACAGGAGTGGAGGCACTGGCTCGAAGAGGCGAAAGAGCCGTTCATCGTGTTCACCGACCATAAGAACTTGGTGGTCATCCGGTCCGCCAAGAGGTTGAACTCACGCCAGGCACGGTGAGCGCTCTTCCTAACCCGGTTTTCCTTTACCCTACTGGCCAGGGACCAAGAACACGAAGCCCGACGCCCTCTCGCGGATCCACGGACCGGCGGGGAAAGAAGATCACGTGGAACCCATCCTGCCTGGCCGTCAGATCGTGGGGGCGCTACAGTGGGAGGTGCAATGGATGGTCCAGGAGGCGTTGCAAGGTACCCCGGCTCCCGATGACTGTCCTACAGGGAGACTGTTCGTGCCTCCGGCGCTGTGCTCGGAGGTGCTGCAGTGGGGGCATGCCTGCAAGGTGGCTTGTCACCCCGGGGTGAGCCGCACCGTGGACCTTGTCGTCCAGTGGTTCTGGTGGCCGTGGCTCCGCGACGATGTGGCGGACTTCGTGAAGGCCTGCCCGTCATGCGCCTGCAGCAAGGTTTCCCACCAACCCCCGGCGGGGCTGCTCCGCCCCCTACCGGTTCGTCCACACCCTTGGTCCCACATATCGCTGGACTTCATCACTGGCCTCCTCCCATTCCGTGGTAAGATGGTGATCTTCACTGTAGTGGACCGGTTTTCCAAATCGGCCCACTTCGTGCCGTTGACCAAGTTGCCGTCTGCCATCGAGATGGCGATACTATGGGTCAACCAGGTCGTCTGTCTCCACGGGATCCCTACGGACATCGTGTCAGACCGGGGACCCCAGTTCGTGTCCCGGGTCTGGAAGCGGTTCAGCAGGGCCATGGGGGCCAGCCTGTTCTCCGGATACCACTCCCAGTCCAACGGCCAGACCAAGCGGAAGAACCAAGACGTCTCTGCCCTGCCGCCTGCTTAGGGATCCAATCCCTCTTATCAACGTTGCGACGAGTCAGCTATTCCTGTCAAGCTTGGAACGTGAGAGCAGGAGGGTGCATCAGGGTGTATTTGACAAATTGTATTAAAATAAAGTCAGCAGGAACAAAATCTCAAACATCAAAGTCATCAGAACAGAAAAGTACAAAGTAGCAAAGAAACCATGAGTAAAACTCTGCCAAGATAAAAACAAACCTGACAGTGTGAATCAAACACATACAATGACCCGACCACAATGGTCGTGCCGGCAGTCCTTTTAACTGCCACTGATTGGAACGACCACCACCTGTGCAGTTGCAGGCGGGGCCGACAGCGCCACTCGTTGGTCGCCAACCACAACGTGACATCAAATATGGCTTAGTTTCAAAGTGACCTCCTTTATTAGTGTATATTTTAAAATACTTACTACTTAATAATAATAATAATAATAATAATAATGATAATAATAATAATAATAATGCATTTCATTTATAGGCGCCTTTCAAAACTCTCAAGGGCACTTTATAGTCACAGAATAAGTTTTTCTGTGGGTGAACAGCAGCAGCCACATGCGCCAGCATTCACGCAACCCGGAAGTAACTCAAATAAATGGAACGTTCATGAAAGAAGACTGATAGGAGGTTACGGGTGTAACACAATATATCATATTAGTAACACGCACACAGACACACAAATGTTTTTGTTTTTTTTAATACCTCCACACCTCTTGCGTTCAACTATTGGTCTGCGAGCTATCGGTCAATCGTGAAACAAATTGGGCACCCCTGATTTTGAGTCTTTGGGGAACTCCTTTTTTTGGAATATGGGAAGAAAAACAAAAAGAACTATCACGTGAAAAACATGAAAACCCCACTCAGAAGTGCAAGAGCGCAGGACTGTAGTCAAGTGCTTGGCACGGTGACTTCACAGTGTAGGTCTTAAGTTCATATCCCGCTCCGACCACCCTGTATGGAGTTTGGTCGTCCCGTTTCCTCCCACATTCCAAATGATTGAACACTCGAAATTGTCCCAGCGTGTGAGTGTATGAATGAATGGTTATTTGTCTCTGTGTGCCCAGCGATTGGCTCCCAATCAATTCACAGTGTCCCTCGTCTAGTACCCGAAGACAGCTGGGATAGGCTTCAGCACCCTCGCGACCCTTGTGAGGATAAAGCGGCCCAGAAGCTGAATGAATGAATGCGTTCGGGTTGAAGACGTGTAGTTTCATGGCTCTACCGCTAGATGGTGACTGTGCCTGCTAGATTGTGACGCTACAGTGTGCTGGTCAATGAACAGCAACAGTGGATGCTGACTTTGCAGATCTTGTACCGGTAAGTAAAACAAACAACAACAACAACAACAACAACAACAACAACAACAACAATAAACAGTATTATACGTTTTAAACCCACTATACTGTCAAATTTCAAGTGGTTTGATTTCGAGGTAGCTGAAGTGTTGGTAAATGTACTGTGTGTGTGTGTGTGTGTGTGTGTGTGTGTGTGTGTGTGTGTGTGTGTGTGTGTGTGTGTGTGTGTGTGTGTGTGTGTGAGAGAGAGAGAGAGAGACAGAAGGAGAGAGAGAAAGAGCGAGAGAGAGAGAGAGAGAGAGAGAGAGAGAGAGAGAGAGAGAGAGAGAGAGAGAGAGAGAGAGAGAGAGAGAGAGAGAGAGAGAGAGAGAGAGAGAGAGACATACGTTGAGTACAGAAGAGTCCTGTCCATCCAGGGCTGCAGTCACAGACTCCATCTGTCGGGCTACACTGGGCATCATTGTGACAGTTGCATGTGTGAATGCAGTTGGGACCCCACGAGCCACGAGGACAGGCTGCCAACAAGACACATGGCCAAGACAACACTGGATGTGTTAGCAAAAAAAAAAAAAAAAAAAAAACACCACCAACAACAACAACAACATCAAAACACCAGAGTGGATCAAAAGGCAAACAAACCTAATATTGCATATAACAGTCCAGTATTATTCATGCCTTACGTTTGGAGCAGTCCTCTCCAATCCATCCTGGGTAGCACTGACACGAGCCATCGATGGGATTACAAGTGCCGTTGTTTGTGCACAGGCACTTCTTGGCGCAGTGTTTACCATATTTTCCACTTGTACATACTGTAGACACAAGAGCCCCCCCAAAAGGATACATTTTACTCAGAAAAATCCAATACATTGTTTAAGCAATCTTAAAAGGCTGGTTTACGGGCTAAATATTTTTAATCTTTCCTGATATTTTGATAAAATAAAATATTTTGGGAATCATCTGTTTTCAAACAAAATAGAATGAAGATAGAACATTAGCTCAGGTGGAAACACAAACATACACACACCCACACACCACACAAACACACCCACACACACACACACAAACACACACACATGCACGCACACACGCACGCACACGCATGCACACACGTACACGAGATTGAAGGACTCATGTAGGAGTTTTGCAATTAATGTGAAGGACAGATTTGTGAGGCGTGCAATGAAGACGAAGGAGGTCAGTCAATTGGTTAAGTGCAAGGTCTTTGAGCCTCATTGCTTTCAGGCAGTAACCTGGGATGGATGATGAACAGTGTAAATAGAGGGTATTGAGAACAACAATTATGCGGTCCGACTGGCAATTGTGTAATTTTGACAAACAATTGGGCAAACCGATGAAAGATAAAATGTAGAAAAATGAACCATGAAAAAAAATCTGCATGAGTCAATTTAAGTATTTCATATGCGGTTGACAAAGAATGTCAACGTTGCACTTAAGCTTTTAGCAGCTTCTGTAGATGGGGTGTCCATTCACATTAGAGGGATAAGTAGATATTTTACTCATTCCAAGGTTTGACGAAATGCTACAGAATCAGATTCAAATTTGATGGCGCCCCCGACTAGGCAGCCGTCGGCAAGTGTATTGCATTCCTTTGTTGTTTTTGTGTTGTCTTTGTGTTTTCTTTTGTCACTTTGTGTTGTTGTGCGTCGGGTGGACCGAATGCAGATTGTGTTTCAATATTTTTTGCCATTTTGACATTCATCAAAGTCAAGGAGGAGACTCTGCTGAGCGGCTGCACCTTTTCGGCAGCACAAATATGCCAGCACTGTTTTTGATTTGGGAGGAATGTTGCTGCCATATGACTGTAATCGCTGGACAGCTCAGGGGCGATTGTGCTTTTTTTGCGCCTGTACTGGGCAGCATTTTTACAGCCCCACATTGTTCAGAGGAAAGATCGGTGCTGTTGGACAGTCTGCGGCTAGATGGATGCATGGCTTGAGGAGCCCGAAATGAGAAGAAAGGCGCGTATGCCTATGTGGAACTGTCGCGGCTTGGAATTGAAGCGGATTTATGTGGGACAGTAGATGTGTGACAACCTATTTTAGTCAATGGATAATACAGCTTTGTGTTTGTCGATGAAAAGGTTTCTTCAGCCGTCACGTGTACTTCTTTGAAGGTGTTGGATGTTTCGCTTCTTATGCAAGAAACTTCGTCATCAAACTAAAGTCTTACTGGTACTTTAGGCCCTATATGTATATATCCCTACTGTCCAGACATGGCGATGACGGACTCTGCTATGATAGGTCCCTACTCTCAGGTTGGGGGGAGCAGAGGACTACTCCCTGCAGCTGCTCCACTGATAGTTCCTATCGTTCTGACTAATGACTGGGCTGATTGCCCCACTTCGACCGGTATCACCTCATCAGTATTACTAATCCTATGTTGCCTAAGCAGGCTATTGTATGAACGATCCAAATTGAACCTCACCCCATCAAACCGGTTTCATGAAGGATTTTGTTGTTTTATGAAAATCGCTTATTTTACTCCCCTTTCAAACCATCTATGTTCTTTCGCTAAGATTTTAACCTCATTGTCGTCAAATGAGTGGTTGCTAGCTTTTAGGTGCATATGTACTGCCGATTGAGGCCCACTAGTATTATCCCTGCGATGTTGATAGTCTTTTTTTGAGAATTTGTTTAGTCTCCCCAATGTACTGCTCTTTACAATTTTCATTCTTACAATGTATTGAATAAACTACATTACTTTGTTTTTCATTTGGCAGCCTATCTTTTGGATGCACTAATTTCTGCCTAAAAGTATTTATCGGTTTGAAATAAGTAGGAATTTTGTGTTGCCAAAGGACTCTTTGTAGTTTGTCAGAAACTCCTGCAATGTAAGGTATTCTTTCTTTCTGAGATTTGTTAAATGACCACTGAGGGTACCCACAGTTAGTGAGTGCTCTCCTGATATGTTTTGACTCCTTTTCTCTCCCTTCGACGCTTGATGGTATTAGTTTAGCCCTATGCTGGAGGGTTCTGATAACTCCTAGTTTGTGTTGTAAAGGGTGGTTAGAATTAAAAATGTATTGGTCAGTGTGCGTAGCCTTCGTGAAGACTTCTGTTTTTAGCGCTCTGTCCACTTTTATAATTACTTTACAATCCAAAAAGGCTAGTTGCTTCTCTTTAATATCCTCACGAGTAAATTTAACGTTGATGTCTACCGAGTTGAGGTGACCTGTGAAGGATTGAATTACTTGTTTTTTAATTATGACAAAAGTATTGTCCACATATCTAAACCAGTGCCTAGGTTTTGTCCCCGGGAAGGATGCGAGGGCCTGTTTCTCCATCTCTTCCATGTACAGATTAGCCACTATGGGTGAAACTGGTGAGCTCATAGCACCACCATGAATTTGTTTGTAAAATGTCTCCCTAAATTGAAAATACGTAGTATTAAGGCAGATTTCCAATAATTGGCAGATGTGGTCCGGACCACATCTATTAATTGGAAGTGTTGGTGCGACACACGATTCACCATCCCGTTATTTATGTGTTTTTCCTTCTAATTTTGCCATCAACATGGATCAACACGATGTTTTCAGACCAAACAAAGTACCCAAAATGCATTGTGTGTCGCGTTCTCAGTCAGGGGCCTTCCTGATGTGACGTGACGTCAGGCATTGTCAACTCGAAAACAAGACTTCCTGAATATTCAGCGCGAGTCTTAAAACGTAAAATATAGGTGTATGCGGTGGAATATTTGCGAAATGCACTCAGTAGAAGTCATTTGAAGTGATTTTACAAATTATGGACACAACTTGTCCGCAGGTGTCGGTTGTCCTTTAAATTAAACTGCTTTTGGGTGCTTCAATGTAAAATCGGGGTGATCAAGACCACGAACTTGCATTTGTTTGTTCGTTGTTTTTTTGCATTCTGCAGTCATCTTTACAAACTGCATATTTCTACTGATATATCTAATTGAGAATAAAACAGCAGCTTCAGTTTATTCGCAGCGCAAACCTCTCGAGACAGCTTGGTGTCTAGGTAATGTCACAATACACCCATCATCACATTCGTGACTGAAATCATGACTGCATTGGTTGCCATTTATTGACATTGTGTCAGATACATATCAGCACGACTGCATCTAGCCTTCTGCAACATTCAACGTGATTTTCAGTTGAATGATCAAACTGTTAGTGTCAGTGATAATCATTTTGATTGATTCTATTGTACTGTTACAGCGTGGAGAAAGGAAGGAATTGCTTCTTGCCGTGGACATAGCACTGAAATCCTGTCAAGTCATTGTTATTTATCCATCCATCCATCCATCCATCCATCCATCCATCCATCCATCCATCCATCCATCCATCCATCCATCCATCCATCCATCCATCCTCAATTACTGCGTATTCTCTGCATATAAATGCCCCTCCCACATAAAATGAAAAGACGATGACAGAAAAAAAGTCTGCCATTCAGTTATGCATTGTAAGTTAAAAATTACAGACACACACATTACAAACACATTTCCTTTGCGATTTTTCCACGTATTTTCCACACTTGAAGGCGCTTCAGAAGAAGGTGTCCCTTCAACAAATAGCGTATTCCAAAACTGTTTTCATATACAGGGTGCACCGCATTTTAAGCCACAAAGAATACAAGCTACAATTGTGGCTGCGATTGCATTAGATGGAACTATGCTAAGGAAATAAGATAAAATAAGATAAGATAACCTTTATTTGTTTCACAATCGAGAAATTCCCATTGTACAGCAGCCAATTATGAAAGGAAGAGGAAAGGAAAACAAAAAACAAAGAAAAACAAAAACAAAAAAAAATAAAAATAAATCATTCATTTATTCATACACCCTGAACCAGTTGCCAGCATATCACAGGGCACACAGAGACAAACAATCACCTCACTCATATTCACACCCAAAGAAAATCCACACAAGTACAGGAAGAACATGCAAAATAGACACAGGAAGGCTGGAAGCAGTGGGAGTGGTTAGCAGGTCAGCCTCACAGCGAAGAGGTGTAGTGTTCGAATCTACTCCCGAGCCTTTTTCTATGGAGTTTGCCTATGTTCTCCCTGGGTTTGTGTTTTTTTCCGGGTACTCCGGTTTCCTCCCACATCCTCAAAAACATACACAGTCGGTTAATTGATCACTCTAAATACAGTGATACCTCTGCATACGAACGCTTCACCTCAAGAACTTTTCGCCTCACTAACATTGCATTTGTGAGCATATAGTTTCGTCTGACGAACTAGTTTTCGGCGGACCAAACAAACCGTACCGCGCCACGGTGGCTGGCGAACTTGTTTTCGGCGGCTGAACACCAAACCACACGGTCGAACAGCGCCACAGTGGCTGGTGGACTAGTTGTCGGCGGATGAACACCAAACCACACGGTCGAACAGCGCCACGGTGGGTGGCGGACTAGTTTTGTCACCCCCTTTCTTTGAGTGCGGACGTGGTTTATTATCGAGTGGAGTATTTTTGCCATAATGAGACAGGAAAAGACCCCACCACAGGCTAGTGTTAAGCCGAAGAAGACACAAAAGAAAATTATAGTCAAGCAGAAGAAGGAGATCATCGAAAAACTCGAACGAGGTGTGCGTTTATGTGACTTAGCGTTACAAGTACCTGTACCAGTAGGCTAAGTCGACCATTGCTAGCTTCCTAAGAAGAATGAAGCTATTAAGGGTGTGTGTGTGTGTGTGTGTGTGTGTGTGTGTGTGCTAAGGGTGTTTCTGTGTTGTCTAAGCAACGGTCTCAGGCAATAGAAGAGGTTGAAAAACTTCCGTTGATTTGGATTAACAAAAAGCATCTAGCAAAGGACAGTGTGAGTGAGGGTATTATCGCCGAGAAAGCAAGGCAACTTCACTCGGATAGGGCTCCTTGTGAGGATAAAGTCGATCAGAAAATGGATGGATACACCAGGATTTCTCAATTTTTATTGAGCAAAGCCAGGTGTTTTACATTGGGGAAAAATTGCAAAGAAGTAGGAGGAACATCAAATATCTGCAGCTGTAACAAAGCGCCTGACAGAATATTTAAAAGACAACCGACACCTCCATAATTTGTAAAATCACTTCAAATGACTTCTACTGATCGCATTTTACAAAGATTCCACCACATATAGCTATATTTTACGTTTTAAGGCTCGCGCTGAATATTCAGGAAGTCTTGTTTTCGAGTTGATGACGATGCCTGAAGTGACGTCACATTCGAAACACCCATGACAGACAAAGCATGCATTTTGGTCACTTTTTTTGCATCTGAAAACACTGTGTTGATCGCACAATTAGAAGGAAAACGACATAAATAACGCGATGGTGAATCGTTGTGTGTGGCACCAAGACTACCAATTGCAGTAAAACGCATAAAGAAGAGTTGACAAACGCATAAAGAAGAGTTGACACAAATTCCCAGCAGACAAATCAGCCCATTTCCAACTGAGCTTGTGCGCCATCTTGTGCATTTTCTGGGACGCTACATTGGAGTCCAGACGGCTCGAATTGATACCGATGGACTTCTTTCATCAATTGCAAACATTTATGCTTCCCTCTTCAGAACTATTTGAATCATATTCATAACTGGATGAGTAACAAGAAAGCATCTTCTCCGAATCTGAACTCTCTGAAGCCATTGTTTTGATTCTCGAGCAGGGCAGTTTGTGACGGCATATCCTGGCGTGATGTCACGAACAAGGTGGCGGGACTTTCTGAATCTCGCCATATCTGAGCTCATTTTGTGGCAGTTTTGGGACACTTTAAGTCATTTTTATTGGGGTTTTGCATTTGACTAAAAATATCAGCCTGCGTGTTTAGGGTATTTTAGATGATATGAAACATTTTTTTGAGGTCCGTTAGGAAACGAAAAAATCTGAATCTTCATCCATTCACAAGGTGCATTGGATTTGGTCCACTTTTGAGAAAATGCGAATGCTTTTAGTTGTGCCTTTTGTGCGGAAAATACGGGACATATACATAGCAAAGTTGTGTATCCGGAGAAACAACTAAAATGAACGCAAACTCGCTGATGTCACAGGCCAGATTTATTTATTGCTTGTGTTTATGAAAAAAAGGCATGGGAAAAGAAACTTGAAAAGAACATGGCATATTATGTTGCAATTACAATATGTGACTTTACAATTTATTCAGCCCTTGTTTAAAAGTCTGCAAGCTCCAGCTGCCAATGGAGGCCGGTAGCTGTCGCTTGTTATAACCACGGTGGCCTGAAATGTGATTGCTGTGGCCGCCGGGAACATGATGTAAATATAGCATTATTATTGACTGCATAGTTGATCATTCATATTAACCCTTTCATGCGCATTATAACCTGATAAAGTGATAAGTTTTCCACTGTAGTAAGGGCTGTCCCTGAAAAGGTTCAGCGAACAGTGACGCATGCATACAAATGATGCTCCTTGCTATTTTTGTTCCTGCGCTTACATTCATTTGGCTTGTACTTTCTTCTTTTTACTGTACAGAGTATTTTCACTCAGAAGTATCATTCATGTTCGCCATGAATATATTCCAATTTAGCAAAGTGCACGCTTACCTTGGTTACAGAGGGTGCCAAAGAAACCAGACAAACATTCGCAGTGGCCAGTGACGTGGTGACACGCGCCATCACTGTGGATGCACTGAGGACATGACTGGCTGCAGCGATGCCCATAAAAACCAGGTGAACATGCTGCACAAGACACAAGACACACACACACACACACACGCACGCACACGCACACACACACACACACACACACACACACACACACACACACACACACATGCACACACACACACACACACACACACACACACACACACACACACACACACACACACACACGATTTGTTAAACAAGACTGTCGGTCACAGAGCAGCTCATTCTGCCGGGGCAAACTTACATTTTTGTCATTAAAATCATGATGGTCCGATTGTTCCCACCCATATTCATATCTTATGGTTATTGCAAATCACATATTTTTAAAATAAATGAAATAGCTCCTGGGTGTGAGCCCATTGGATGCATTGCTGTTGCTTAGATTGCTTTGCACCACCTGCATGAGCCTCACTAAAACCTTTAATTTGCTTGAATTGATGTTTGGCTAAGTGGAAAGCCAGGCCATGGAGACTCACTACCATTTCTCTCATGCTCCTAATTTGGAGAATTGATTAAACTTTGAACCAAGAACTCTTGAATTGATCTAACGATGCAGGAGGAATCAAGGGAAAGCAGGTGTGTGCAATCCATACGTTGTTTAAATGGAAAGCCAGGAAGAATGACTGATGATTCCACTCTATCCAAGTCCAGGTTTTCAAGTATGCAATTCAAAATACAGAACGACTTTCGGTCAAAGCTAAAATGGTGCTCTCTAGTTATCGTATATTGAAATGTAGATTGAAGAGTTGTTTTTAACCCTTTCATACACCAATCATGATAATCTGTAACCTGATAACATGATACACAATGTCAATTGTAGTACCCATGTGCCTGAAATGTTAAAGTAAAGTGGGTGGCCTTTTTGTTTTCCGCAGTCCTTGATTGCTATCACAAGACAAAGTGACATATGGAGAAGAATAGTTGTATTAAGTTCTTCCTGTCTACATGATATCTAATTTAAAACTGATTCTTATCTTACAGACAGTGTATTGTCGGTGTTCAAATACCTGACATGTTTCGGCATCTACTTACGCCTTCGTCAGAGTGTCACGGATGTTGTTGTGACGCGACATTTTTAGCTGGTGTTGCTATGGGGGCGTGACTTACCTGTCAGATCTGACTGGCAAGTCACACAGGTATTTGAACACCGACAATACACTGTCTGTAAGATAAGAATCTGTTTTAAATTAGATATGGGGAAGAAGTTAAATTTGTAAAGCATGTGACTTAATATAATAGTTGCAGTATGTAATAAACAGAAAATAAAATGACCATTACGTACTAATTACAAACCAAACCAAACCAAAACAAAAGGAAACAAAACAAAACAAAACAAAAGGAAAACAGTTCTTAAAAGAAGTGCAAGGAGCACCTTTTCTTAGTATTCAGTTTGCCAGGTGTTGCCACAATGGCCTTCTCTCATATACTCATTGATAATATTGTTGAGTAAATGAAGCATTGCCGCACTGACAATATTTTGAACAAAACAACATCTGTCAGTCTTTTAAATGATGAACCATCCATTGTTTCTGTTGTTCAGCTCGTGAAGGACACGGGCCAATCAGGTAACTCACTCCTTGGTCGTGGATGGCTAACACTTTTGGTCAGGGAATTCTCCTCTTTTGCAGCGCTCAGAACTGCATCGGTCCGTTCCAAGCAGGACAAAATTCTCCATGCAATCATGTGGCATGTTTTTACGGTTTGCAGGCACAGCCCCCTCTGTTTCAACAAGGTGGAAAGTTGTACGTATGTTTTCCCTTTTCTTGGGAGCTTCACAGAGTAGCCTAGAGTCTTGGAATACTTTGGCTGATGGGTCTATTGTTGTTGCATCTGAGACTATTGGACCTGGCGTAGCTCCATGAGGATACTTTGGAACCTGATTAAGTAGTGGGGAGCTCACCCTTGTTTGAAAACAAAGCCCGAAAACTAAAAACATGCTGAAGTCATCTGTAAAAGCCGTTATTGATCGAATTAAGACATGTAAACAGGGAATGGACTCGTTTTGGACTTGTCGGGTCTTCGTCTCAATATTGATTAGCTGTGACAAGAATAAAAGTGAGGCATGCTAGGTGAGCGGTTTGCACGTCTTCGGGCATAGACTCTGACCTTCTTCATGTGTACTGTGGGCTTTGCACACTATGTTAAAGATTCTCAATTGTCCGTCATTGTGAATGTGAATGGTTGCTGTTGTCTATTGCTACCCGACCATTGCTTGACAACACCTTCAATGCGTGTTCGCTAGAATCAACAGTTTCTAACTCTTCATTTCATTGAAGCCTTTCATTTTTTAACGGTTCTTATGGGCTTTGCTCTAGCTTTGACTGCCTATCATTTGGCTCTAACTGACTCAACATAATATTGAATCCAGGGGCCATCATGATTCTCATCCCTTGTGATTTGTAGAAGTCCTTTACCGATATATTTAAGAGTGAAATTCATCTCACGTCGACCGCATGTGAACCCAGTATTTGTCTGCCTGCGCCCAGATCAGATTCAACACAATTGTGTTAGACCAGATGTCGAACCTCGGCTGGCATTTAGACAGAGTTTAGATCGACTTTCTGCCACCAAATTGTCACCCCTCTACTCGGCCTATCTCCAATGATATTGTCCTCAATACCCAAACTGGTCTGCATAATCGACAAGCATGAGCAGCCTTTCCAGAATCAGGATAAAAATAAAACCAATGATGTTGCCTCTTATTTTCTTTCCTACTTTGTCAGATGATTCTTGATAATGCCAGTGAAACATTTATGAAAATAAATTGTGTGCTCACAAGACGAATAACATGAATTATTTATAATAATATCAATCAGCACAAACTTGTTCTTCAATTAAAAAATAAATAAATCTGATGTGTGAATCCAACTGGTTGGCATGAAAGAAAGTTGACAAGGAGCTGCTCTCAATCCTAAACAGGCAACCCTGGTTGTTCATTCACCAGTTGTGATGCAGGGAAAATGGAAGAAATACTTTAAAACCTAAAAAAAATCAACAGGAGCTGTGACCACTGGGTCCTGCCGGCACTGTACCTTACAGAGTTTGGTTAGCACTCTCTCACTTGAAATGGCAGCTCTTTGTGCAGACGATCCAGAAAATGCATAATTCAGAGCAAGACTTGCAAGCCATATATGATGGCTCTTTTGATTATTGCATCTGGCTCTCAGATAAAAAAAATATTTTCACTTGTTCTATCCATCAATCGATCTATTTTTCATGGCTCATTTCCTGTTTGGGCTGCAGTTGGCTTCAGGGACAATTTTGATTGGATGACATTGGCCTATGTTGTTTGTTGCCATGGAAACAGGTAAATCAGCCAAATCGGTCATTAGCTCAAAGCTAATCCTTTGATGAATAAAATGGCAAAAATAATGTCTGCAAGTATGGTACACTTCAGGACGAGTGTACCAAAGGATTTGCTTTTGTGGAGAGAACAGTTTTTTTGGTGTGTGCAATTTGCAATGACAAAATTTCAATGCAACAGTATGTGCCACTTTGATACACCGCATGCAACGTTTGCATCAAAATACCTGCGCAGGGTGTAAGCGAGGCAGCAGCAACTCCGCGTATGGACCCGGCAAGCTGACTTCAATTCCGGCAGTTTTGCTGGATTTTTAGCAATCGTAAGGAACGGTAAACTATTTAATTTATATACAGGTAACATCCGACTTACGACCGGCTTGACTTAACGACCACTCATACTTACGACCCCGACCGCCAGACCCTATTTTTTTAATTTTAATTCTACACCTGGCACCTAGCATCTCACTCTCACACACCAATCGACCGTGGTGCGGCCAGGACTAGAGCCGAGGAGGGTCGGGTGAACGGGGGTCGGGTGAACGGCGCTCGGGCGCGTGGGATCGCTGTGACGAAACGCCGCATCAAGCCCATGACTGGCGGCGCCGCCTCTGTGAGACGATTCGTCCTTCTTCGGAGCGAGATGGTGGGTCAGGCACGTCGGCGCCGCAGACGGCCGCGGTGTCGGGCCGCACGTCATCACTCAGGCCGGGGAGAGGGCAACCGGTAGAACACCGAGGACTCTGACCCACGCCTGCCCGCCCCCGTGGCGTCCGAATCAGATTGTTTGCAAGTCATTTAGCACCGAGTCTCTATTAAACATTTTGAATGGATTTCGACTCACGACCATTTTGACTTTGGTCTGCAAAACCTTCTCTGCCGGCCGAAAATATCTGAATCACAGACTGATGTTAATTATATTTTGTTAATTCTTATTAAATAATTCCAAATTGTCTTTTCCTTTCATTACTTTTCCGCTGTTGCACTGCTTCCAGATGTGTGTTTTCATATTTAAGCATTGAACCAATCACATTTCAGCCATAATTTGTTTACCAGGGTCAGAAATCTACCTGGATGCCTTCACAATCAGTTCTGCGGGCCCTGTCGCATTACATTTGTTGATCAAACTGTTCTTCTAACCAATCCGATTTCGAGTTGGCAACCCAAAACCGGTACCAATGCCTTCTTGAAAGGACAGGTCAACGTCAGAGTTGTCGCAAACTATGAGTGGCTAGTCACGAACTGAATAAATAGATATATCGTGTTGATTTAATAGCAGTATTGTCAACCCACAATGACTGAAGGAGGAGAAGAAATGGATTGGTTGGAGATTTACTGTTAAACCCATTTTCAAGACTGACTTTTCAAGAAAGAATTGACATCAAGAACGGTTGGTCAATAATTTCTGGCTAATGGTACCCTGTAGTGGACTTGAGTAAATCACACCACACTTTTTTCAGCGTAGATTCATTTAGACGTAGTACTCCTGCAGGCCTAGCAATGAAATCCTCTGCTCACCACTGATATATACACATACTGTATAATGTAATTCCCGCACCATAAGCCGCGACTTTTGTCACAAGCTTTCAACGATGTGGCCAATTTATGTATTTTCTGTATTGGCCGCCATGGAGCGCTCAAGCACTCAAGGTAGGGGTGAGACAAGGTGAATAAATGTACTGAGGAAGACGGACGTTTTATGTAACTTTGAGTGTGAATTGTGAATTTAAAGTGGCCCTCCAAGTTCAATGGGAGGCTTGGACAACCAGCGGCGAGAAATCGTTTACCAAAACTGGCCAGTGGATCCTGATAGCGTGGAGCAGTGTGAAAAAATCAACCATCATCAGCTGGTCTGCTGCATGACGGAGAGGACAGCACAAACTCCCGAGTGACTTTACCTCAGAATGGAAGTGACACAGCGACAATGAAAGAGAGAATGAGTGAGTGTGTGGTGAGGAATATCTGATGCTGTTCCAATCCGACACATAAGAGGAAATTGAGGACATCTCTCAGCAACAGTGCACATGTGTGTTTTTGCAACCCGCCCTGTTTGTGAGTGCTAACGTGTTTCTTCCATGTTTTGCTAACATGTTTCTTCCATGTTTCAGTGACTTTGTATGTTTTTGTACCTAGACCTTTTAGCGAGTGCGAAAATGTTGCTGCTGTTTGCCGTGTCTCAGTGACTTTACCGGATGTTTTTTTTGACCAGCCCTGTTTGGGCTGTGTTGCTACCGTAATGCTTGTTGTGTTGCTGCCGCGTAACAGACACTCTTTTGAAACAAAAGTTAAGGAATATTGTTAAAACGTGTTCTGTGTACCGTCTTTCTTTGTAAACATATCTTGTTTCAATTTGGGCACATGCGGTTTATAGACAGGTGAAGTTTATGTAGGTACAAAATGTTTTTTTCCTTTAATAATGTACTGGGTGAGGCTAATAATCAGGTGCGGTCTGTAGAACGGAAATTACAGTTCATATACACCATTTACTATATACATGTATAGAAGGAGCACTTATAGCTTTTATTTACATTAATGTCTGTCATGATCTGGTTGGTGACCAACGGGTGGCGCTGTCAACCCCGCCTGCACCTGCGCAGGTGCTGGTCGTCCCCATCAGTGGCGGACTGCCACGTTCGGATCGGCGACCAACGGGTAGCGCTGTCAGCCCTGCCTGCTGCCTCTCTGGTGCTGGTCGTTCCCAATCAGTGACACTCAAAAGGACTCCCGGCACGACCATTCGCTGTTGGGTCAGTGTTGTATGCAATTGTATGCATTGTGTATGCATTGTATGCTGTGCATGTGTTTGTTTCATCTTGGCAGACTTTTACTCTTGGTTTTTCTTTTGCTTTTTCTTTTCTCCGCCCTCTCAGTGTCCCGCTTCTTCTTTGCTAACCTCTTTCTCTGTATACACTCCTGCACCTCCCCATTCCACCACCAAGTCTCCTTATCTACCTTTCTTCCACTCGATACACCAAGTACTTTCCGACCTGTGTCTCTGATTATGTTCGCTGTAGTTTGCCAGTCATGTGGAAGGACCTCTTGCCCACCCAGTGCTTGTCTTACCTCCTTCCTAAATGTCATGCAAAACTCTTCCTTTTTCAACTTCCAACATTTTGTCCTCACTTCAGCCTTTGGTTTCTTCATCTTCCTCTCACTGCCAGCGTCATCCTACACACCACCAACCTATGCTGTTTGGCTACACTCTCACCAACCACTATTTCGCAGTCCCTGATTTCCTTTAGATGGCACCGTTGACACAAAACGTAGTCTACCTGTGTACTTCTGCCTCCACTCTTATAGGTCACAATTATTATTTAATTCACAAAGTATTTCCATTCTCTTAGCAAAGTCAACCACCATCTGTCCTTCAGCGTTCCTCATCTGGAGTCCAAACCTGCATATCACCTCCTCATCATCTTTGTTTCCTGCGCCAACATGTCCATTGAAGTCTCCACCAATTACAACCCTTTCACTTCTCGGGATGTTCTGTATGAGTCCAACCAAAATTTCTCCTTCTCCGCCAGCTCAAATTCTATTTGTGGGGCATAACCACAAACAACATTGAACATCATGCCTTCAATTTCTAGCTTCAGATTCATCATTCTATCTGATACTCTTTTTACTTCTAAGACATTCCTAACAAACTCCTCTTTTAAGATAACCCCAACTCCATTTCTCTTTCTGTCTTCACCATGATAGAACAATTTAAACCCTGACCCTAAGCTTCTAGCCTAGCTCCCTTTACACCTGGTCTCCGGGACACACAGTATGTCTACCTTTCTTCTCTGCATCATGTCAACCAGCTCTATACCTTTACCTGTCATTGTTCCTACATTCAAAGTTCCTACTCTTAGTTCTATACTGTTGGCGTTCCATTTCTCTCTTTTCCACCGGGCACACCTCCATCCTCTCCTTCTTCGACCAACAGTAGTCAATTTTCCACTGGCACCCTGAAAGTCAACAGTACAAATGGCGGCCGTTGTTAACCCGGGCCTCGACCGATCCGGTATGGGATTCAGAGGTTTGATTCACATATTTGTTTCGGCAAAATTTTTTACGTCGGATGCCCTTCCTGACACAACCCTCTGTATTTATCCGGGCTTGGGACCGGCACAATAAGACACTGGCTTGTGCCCCCTTGTGGCTACAAACACTGCGCTTCCAAAAAGCCTAAAGAGTTGAGCCCATAGAGTTATGATGCTTTTGATGCTATCTTGTCTTGCATTAAGCATTAAGCATACATGAACATTAGAGAAGCATTCTAAATGCCTGGTTACCTTTTCTGCCTTATGCCGTCAATGGTGGAGATTTTCTTTGCTGTTATTCAAGGTATGCCAGGATTGTGTTAGCATAGGTGAATGGAAGTCAACGCTCAGAATAAATAATCACGAGGTCTCAGTAATAACATTTGCACATAATTTTTCCAAATGAACGTCTTATTTTACTTAATACTTCAGTCTTTTGATTGCGGACCTATATTTGGCTCTCTTACTTCGTTTGCAGTTGGTGCCACGATAACCAGGAGCACACACACATGTTCCATCCTCGGAGGAGCACGAACCTCCATTCACACAGTTGCAGATGTAAGAACAGTTGGGTCCCCAGTGTCCTTCATTACACACACTGTCACAATGGACACCTGAAAAAGAGAACACAGACACACACGCGCACACACACACACACACACACACACACACATACAGACACACACACACACACACGCACGCACACACACACACACACACACACACACACACACACACACACACACACACACACACACACACACACACACACACACACACACACACACACACACACACACACACACACACACACACACACAAGATTTCTGTAACAAATTCAAACTGGGCTTGTTCAAGTAAATGGTTGGTGGGTCTGCACATCACCACACATCACCATGCAGACTTCACACAGTCAACCTAACTTTCGACCGCAGACTGCACGTAAAACTGTGACCACTTCTGAATTTCATAGGCCGATCGATCTAGCTGAACTTCTAAACTAATTTTGAGGAGGTTTTACACAACTTTTTGTGAGTAGTGTTCATCCATCCATCCATCTATCCATCCATCCATCCATCCATTCATCCATCCATTTTCTGATCCCTTTATCCTCACCAGGGTTGTGGGTGTGTTGGAGCCAATGCCAGCAGTCTTCGGGCAACAAGCAGGGTACATACACACTTACAAGGGTGCCCGCCAATCACAGGACAAACAACCATTTGCACTCCCAATCATACCTAAGGACAATTTTGTCCAATGCACACTTTTGGAGAGTGGGAGGAAACTGAAGTACCAGAAAAAAAACATATAGGCACGTGGAAATAATGCAAACTCTCCACGGAGAGCCCAAAGCCTCAATTTGAATCCTGTAGCCCTACACTCTGAGGCGAACATGCTAACATGTTGCCTACCATGCCGCCTTTCCTCTTTGTCATGGTTTGAAAAAGAAACGCCTGTGAAAAGCACAGTCTCATTGAGACACGGCGTTTCTGTATACATAAACTTTCTAAGACTTTGTGGTGGCTTCAGCCATCCACTCTGGAATTGTCTGATGGTCAGGCAACATCACCACCCGGGACAGGAAAAGACTGGAGTGCCTTGTCAAGAGGGCCAGTTCTGTCCTGGGCTGCTCACTAGCCTCTCTGGAGGAGGTGGGCAACAGACGGACGCTTGCTAAACTATAAGCTATGATGGACAGCCACTCCTACCCCCTCCCTACAGTTTTTTTTTATGAAACGGTTTTGCACATTTACAGTATACAGTTGACATTTTTATTTTACTATGCTTATAATACATGTATCTTATTTTCTATCCTTTCACCCCCCACCCCATCCCCTTTCAAATTGCTGGTGTGGACTGCAAATTTCCCCATTGTGGAATCAATAAAGGTTTTCTGATTCTGATTTTGATAAACACAGCATGGGTTGGATTCCCAGTCGGTGCCCCAATCCAATACCTCGCCACTGCGGGTCCCTTGAAACAGCATACCTGTCGACCTCTACGGCTCCATGCCCTTACAAACTGTCGTATTTTCCATTACAAAATACAAAATAATCGTACACCACATTTTTTTAGCAAACAAGTTTATTTATGTAGTTTAACATGTTCTATTGTACATGTGTTTCGTTATATCATTATGTACATATTCTTAATTAATTAATGATAAAATTGCAAGTGTTGCTGAATAACTACAGTGTTCTCGATTGTATGCTATTGTATGATTGATATGTTTTCCAGACTTCTACGTTTTTGTATCAAAATGCGTCTTTAAATCATAAAAACCGGAGGCAGCTACTTTCACGTCTTTTTTGCAAGCAACACAATACGAATATTCCACACCTTTCTTTGAAGCTTGTATCAATCCCTCGTATCGTCCTGACCTTCCCTTTGTTCACGTGTGATCGGAATGATGCAATGGGAAATCCCCAGGCGGCAGACGCATGCGCACAGTAGCATCAAACCGCTCGCTTCGTTTGCAACGAAAAAAAAAAGATACAGAGATGATTGATTTGCCGTTTCGTGATAGTCGGTGTATACCGGAATGTACCCATAATGGACAAATTTGCGTTTTTCCGTACAGATTTTCTTGTACGTCGTACACGTCTTAAAATACATAATAAATGTACTTTGTACGGCAAAAACGTACAGGTTGACAGGTATGCAACAGAAAGTGCATGCTGTGTACAATTGTGCCAAACAAATGACGCAAGTGACCAGGACAAGCCAAAAGTTACAGCATTGTCAAGATCCACTTGAATAGAGGATGTGGTCATTTTTCTGAATTCGAGATTCTTTGAACTCTACACTCAATTAATGATTCAGGATTTTCTGGTAAAGAGTCTACCCATTCTGATGTACTGCATCAAATGCTGACAATGTTATGAGTCCTTCGCACATGTTCCCATGAGCCCTTGCTGTTATAGCCAAAACAGTTAGACCTACACAACATTAGACAGACGTTTCTCAGCTGAAGATTGCTTTTCCACACACACACACACACACACACACACACACACACACACACACACACACACACACACACACACACACACACACACACACACACACACACACACGCACACGCACACGCACACACACACACACACACACACACGCACGCACGCACGCACGCACGCACGCACGCACGCACACACACACACACACACACACACACACACACACACACACACACACACACACACACACACACACACACACACACACACACACACACACGCGCACACACACGCATACACGCACACACACACACACACACACACACACAGCACACACAACAGGACAAGCCAGGAGAAGTGTGCAAATAGAAAACTTTTTTTTCATCCCTCCTCTAACTCAGCACATCAGCGGCTCATTAGAAAGTTCCTTTGACAGAAAATATGAGAGAATATGAGAGTGAAATGTCAGCAGCCATTATAACGATGCAGTTAATAAACTATCTGGGAGCCTTACTGTCGGGGCAAAGTACTTGAAAACCCAGCGTGAATTAAAACGTGGCAAATGACAAAAGGGAACTAGATACCAAACAAGGCCATTTCACTACTTTCGGTACCAGCATAAGCACAGTATTGCAGACGTCATCACAGCATCCACAAATACAATGAAACATGGCAGCATGGAGCGTAGTTGTTAGCATGTCTGCCTCAAAGTCCAGAGGCAGTAGGTTTAGAATTTTCCGTTGGAGTTTTTATGTATTTTCACTTGCGTGGGTAATCTGCCTACCGCCCTCAAAACATCCATCCAGCCATTCTTCATTTTTGCAATCTTTTAATGATCAGGAAATGTGTTACCACAGGTGAGGGTAGAAAAACGTAGATTGACAGGTAAGGGGAGTTTTTTGTCTTTCGTTTCAGTTGTTTCATCTCCACGACAGACCGGACAGACCCAACATCATTGCAGATCTTGCATCCATCCCTCGGTTGAGTCCCCCCCCCCCCTTCACTTTTGAACAAGATCCCAAGATACTTGAATTCCAATATAGGAAGAGCAGACGAAAAGGGGAGCTGGGCCCTTTCACCAAGATAGTTGAGGCCCGGATACATGTTTTTATTTCATGGTAGTGGCAATGTTTCTGTTTTGTAACACAAATTCAGATATCACTAATAATGTTCATCAGTAACACATTACAAAAAAACTGGAATGTGATTTGTGATTGATGGCTAGGCAGTGGACGACTGGTTAGCATGTCAACCTCAAAGTGCAAAGGTGCATGGATGGATGGACGGCCAGTCATCTGCAAGTGCCAGTCACTGTTTTACTAAGAATCATGCTCGATTACAAAACTGGTAGTGCACGAAATGAACCGTGAACCATTATTTTTTGCAACCTAATATTTATAACTCCAATGGAAGGAATCAAAATTAAAGCCCTCATTTGGTTCAAAGGCCAGTGCCTTAAGGACAACCAACATCACTTTTTTGTTTCCTAACTGACATCAGAAAAACGTTTTATAGCATCTAAAATGTCCAGAACATGCAGTATGATATTTCTAGTCAAGTGCAAAACACCAATAAAAATGACAGTGTCTAAAAAGTACTTCAATTTAAAACTGGAAGTGGCCAGTTTCAGAAGGTCCCGCCCCCTTGCCTTGCTCGGGAATCAAAACAATGGCTTCAGATTCGGAAAAGATGCTTTCTAGTTACTCATCCAGTTATGAATATGATTCAAATAGTTCTGAAGAGGAAAGCATAAATGTTTGCAATCGATTAAAGAAGTCCTCCCGTATCAATTCGAGCCGTCAGGACTCCAATGTAGCGTCCCAGAAAATGCACAAGATGGCGCCCAAACTCCGTTGGAAATGGGCTGATTTGTCTGCTGGGAATTTGTGTCAACTATTATCAAATAGTAGTCTTAATGCAACACACAACGATTCACCATCGCGTTATGTGCTTTCCTTCTATTTTCGCCATCAACACGGATCAACACAAAGTTTTCAGACCAAACAAAGTACCCAAAATGCATTGTGTGTCTCTTTCTCAGGTCAGGGGCGTTCCTGACATGACGTCACGTCCGGAATCGTCACCAACTCGAAAACAAGACTTCCTGAATATAGTCTTAAAACGTAAAATATAGCTACATGCGGTGGAATCTTTGTAAAATACGCTCAGTAGAAGTCATTTGAAGTAATTTTACAAATTATGGACACAACTTGTCCGGAGGTGTCGGTTGTCCTTGAAGACAGAGGTCCCCAACCCCCGCGCCGCGGACCGGAACCGGTCCTTGGGTCATTTGGAAGAATAAATAATTTACATAAAATGAAAAATGAAAAATTACCACTTGCTCATTTTTATTGGTGTCTTGCATTTGACTAAAAATATTAGCCTGCATGTTTTGGGCATTTTAGATGCTATAAAACGTTTTTCTGATGTCAGTTAGGAAACAAAAAAATGGTGTCGGTTGTCCTTTAAGGATAGTGGAAGAAAATCTGGCCACACTGACTTCAGTCTCTCGCAGATCAGTGGCTGTAAACTAATCTTTTATATCTCCTACAAGTGAGTACGCATTACCTGTCCATCCTGCGACACAGCGACAAGCGCCGGTTACTGGATCACAGCCATCGGCATTCGCACAGTCACATCTCTCTTTACAGTCCAGTCCATATGATCCCTCCTACAAGTCAGGAAGCAAAAAATAAATAAAATAAACTTAACTTGAGTGTAAAAAAATAAACTGAAGTGGGGAATAAAGTGAATTTTGTGAGTACGAACATGACATGGTAAATCACACAATTCGTCCCTCCAGCCTGGAGAGCAGGTGCAGGTTCCGTTCACAGGGTCACAGGCTGCCCCGTTGGCACACTGACAAGTCTGGTTGCAGCTTAGACCCCAGCTTCCGCTGGAGCACGGGATGGAGCAGTCTACTCCCTGCCAACCTGGACATAGACAATTCGTGACAATTAGTCATCTTGCGCTTTGTTTGCATCTGACGTTTTGAAAGCGCATTTTATACATTAATGACAGTCATGAATACAAGAACATTGATACAAATTATAATATCTAAGGGGTGGACGTAATCACACAGGGAGAAAAGTCTGTAAGGGTCACTCTGCACCTAATGCACCTGTGATTTTGGTCACGGATTATTGAATCATATTTTACTCCAAAATGTGCCAATTTTTTTCAATTATGTTATTCGCTGCCATTTCCAAATTTGTTCGGGTTTTGGTTTTTCTTGCGGGCAGTGCCGATAAAGCGCTGGTCAGTCCTCAGGTAAAGTTTTCTTTCCCTTCTACGAGGGGGCATCATTTCCTTTTTTTTCCATGTTAGCACTTTCAGCTTCAGCTGTTGTTAAAGCGCTATATGTGACATTATCCTCGCGTAGCCTTTCGTTGTGAGCAGGCATCTTTGTATTGTTCAATTATGATAAAATTCTTTTTTTTTAAGCAGACATATTAAGCATATTGGGAAATGTTTCAGTTTTCGATCAAATTGAGTTTCAGGAACGGATTATGGTCGAAAACCGAGCTTTGACTGTATGCTCAATTCTGTGTATTTATTTAATTAGTGACATTCAGTGTATCAGCTAACTAGCTATCTAGCTGGTTAACTCTTAGCGATCTAGGTGACTTGCTATCAAGCTATCCATCTAGCTATCTATCTATTAACTCACAGGTGTCAAAGTCAAGGCCCGCGGGCCAAATCCGGCCCGCCACATCATTTTTTTCGGCCCACGAAAGCAAGTCAAACTTGTTAAATTCCATGATGATTGCTAAAATCTGAGCCAAAATTTCATATTTTTGGATGTCAACCACAATAAAAGTTCAGATTTGAAAACGAGTTATTCATTAATTTTCTGTGTGCTCTATATGTAATATTTGAAGGGATTTAAACATTCTAATGAGTTCCCCAAATTCATAACGGCCCTCGAGAGGAAACCATAACTACAATGTGGCCCGCGGCAAAAAATGACTTTGACACCCCTGTATTAACTGGCGATTAGCTAGCTAGCTTTTCTCTCTATTTGAGTTATTCCGGGTTGTTGGCTATTTATTAGCCATCTACTAGCTGGCTAACTAGATTTCTGTCTATTGACTTCCGGGTTGAGTGAACGCTGGCGCGTGTGGCTTCCGCTGCTCACCCACAGAAAAACTTCCTGTGACTGTAAAGTGACCTTGAGAGTTTTGAAAGGTGCTTATGAATGAAATGTATTATTATTATTATTATTATTATTATTATTATTATTATTATTATTGTTAATGAAAAAGAGTGTGGCCCTGCTCATGGGCATCTTCACAATATTCTGAAAGGAGACTTGCATCTATACGACGAGTTGGCGTTTAAATGTTTTTTTTTTCTCTTCAGTGGGAGTGAACTGTCATCATTGAATCCAAGTCTTTATAGTAACATTATTCGCCACCTGTGAATTTTTGGGAGGTCTACATAAAAAAGATCAATTTCAAAGTTGTTCGTCATTTGTATCTTTTATGGACACTGAGAAATATTTGGCTGGGAATTTATCCTCCATTCTCAACCCAAAACCACAAAGAAGTCACTTGTTTTTTTCCCCGATCGAGTTATTCATCAGTTTTCTTACATTAAGATGCCACAAATATGACTTTCACATTCAAATTGAACAACTATTTTTATTTACAAAAAAAATCCTATACCTCTTTCATAAATACCACATGACATGAGAATGATTTGGATCCGAAAAGGAGACATCAGAAGAAAAAAATCTTTGCATTCCCTTGCAAACATTTCTATTTTCTCCTAATCATTGAAATCAGACATATTTTTTTCATATTTCTAAATTAACATTTATGTACATGTGGGTCAGTTTAGTTTCATTATCCTCTAATGAGAATGGCAGTATGTCGAATGATAGAAAGAGTCATGGATTGGGACTTGAAACGAGAATCAAGCAATATCCTTCACATAGACATTGTACACCTTCTTTGTTGCTTTTGCTTACCCGGAGGATGATCCTCAGATACATAAACATGCAATCAAAAAAAGATGTGTCTTCACCCAAAAATTCTGACCACAATCATTGCAAGGGAATGCAATGGTTTTTTTTTTTGCTGGGGAAGTGCAATGTTTCTTTAATGTCACCTTCAGGGCTCTGGAGATCGACAAATCTTTTGTGTAATCAAAGTGCAATGAATAATCGTCAAATATTATATTATATTATATTATATTATATTATATTATATTATATTATATTATATTATATTATATTATATTTGCATTGAAACTGTTTTCAAACCTTGAAACTGTGGCGTTTTCCTGACTAACTTTTTTACTGTTTTTATTTTTTTTTGTAACTGTTTTTATTTAAAACCTCAATTTTAAATATTATAAAACTGGTATTTATCCTCTGGGTAACATCAAGCTGTAAAAAAATAAAAAATCAAACGACAGTCATGTTCACAAATAGAGGCTAACAACCTTCTGCACAGATGCACGAGCCATCGATGTGTGAGCATGATATCTCATTGTGACAGAAACATGACGAGGTGCAGTTGGTTCCATACAGGCCTGCAGGACAGATTATAGAACAGTCTTCACCCTGGCAAAAATGCAGAAATACAAATCAATGATGAACAGAGTGCATATATAGCATGCTTATGCATAGGATACAGTCATTAATTTAGTAATTTTCTAGCATTCATCCCACTCATAATTACAGAAAAGCTGAAAGCTATCCCATTTGACATCAGGCAAGAAGAGGACTTTATTGTGTGCCGATAAACAGTCAATCACATGGCCCCTGTCTGCATTTTTTTATAATTTCAAATAATGTACGGCATACTACCACTTTTATACGGGAATTGTAATCATTTATACGGGCAGCTATTAGCCAAGGTTGACAGTCAAGTAATTTTCAAATTTTCTTGACCGAAGTATTACTCCTGGAAAAGCTTGGGAGTATTCCTCACGATATGACTGTAGTTTTCATTTACTTTTCACAAACAGATGCCATTACACGACAATGCTACGAACGCTGCTAACCCTTGAGTCTCGATTGCAGGAATGAGGCGTCACTCTGGATTCCAGGAAAGACCCGTACCACGCGCATGCACAATTCATCTAAAGGGAGCTAACAGCTAACACCGATCCGATCGTCTGTTCTGTTTTGAATGAATGTTGAGTACTTGCTATTTTGACGATTTTTCATTTCTTGTTTTTATTGGAAACCGTAATTTTCATTATTAACCCGTAACCCGGAATGGGATAATGAAAACCGTAGTTTTTTACGGCAAAAGTCCAAGATGGCGCCTGAGTAGGCAGCCGTCAGCAAGTGCTCTCCTGAGCCTTGCTTTTTTTTGTTTTTGTCTTGTTTTTGTGTTTTCTTTTGTCACTTTGTGTTGTTGTGTGTCGTGTGGAATTGATACAGATTGTTTTTCAGCATTTTTGGCCAGACATTCATCAAGGAGGAGACTATGGTGAGTCTTTTCGGCAGCACAAATATGCCAGTACTGTTTTTAAGTGGGTGGAATGTCGGTACCATTTCACTGTCATCGCTGGACAGCTCTGGGGCCATTGTACTTTTTTTGAGCCTGCAATGGGGCTGGGTGGATGCATGGCTTGAGGAGCCCGTGATGAGACGAAAGGAGGGTCAGTGAGTGCCGATGCGTATGTGGAACTGTTGCGGCGTGGAATCGAAGCGGATTTACATGGGACAGGAGATCTGAGACAATCTCTTTTCGTCAATTAGAAGCTACAGCTTCGTGTTTGCTTTCAACATATAGCTTGTAGTCGACGAGTACGATCCACCATGACATCCATGAACCACTGGTGAAAAGGATGTTTTGATCCTCACCTCTTTCATCTAGAACTGCTTCATGTAACAAAGAGGGTACAGAAAGTGCTTACGAATGAATGACTCTCTGTGTCTTTGTGTTGTGATAGTTGTTATTTACAGTAAAGTCTCGTTACATAGATATCAGTTATATCGATAGTACTGCTTATTCACTCACTCACTCACTCACTCATCCCATGGCCTAGAAGGCCGTAGGGGTGACATGATGGACGTCTGGGCAGTCAGAGATCTCCAGCGCTCTCGGTCTTCAGCAGTTCGTAGCAGGGTGTGGAAGCTGCAGCCTGTCCATTCCTTAATGTTGTCCATCCAGCTCTTCCTCTGTCTTCCTCTTCTCCGCTTCCCTTCCACTGTCCCCTCCAGGATAGTTTTGGATAGTGAGGTATGCCTTATAACGTGGCCAAACCAGGCCATTTTACGAAGTTTCACCATTGAGAGTACAGGCTCTTGTTCTCCAGAAAGGGTGGTGACTAGCTGTCTGACGTAGTCATTTGTCCGGTGTTCCCTGTAGGATATATTGAGCATCCTTCTGTAGCTCTTATGCTCAAACGCCTTGATCCTGCGCTCCGTGTCTGCTGTAAGTGTCCAGCTCTCACAGCCGTATAACAAAGTGGAGAGTACTAAAGACTTGTACAGCCTGACCTTCACTGCAAAGCCAATGGTATTGCTCCTCCAAATTCTGGCCAGTCTTGTCATGGCTGATGTTGCTATTGCAATTCGTGATTTAATCTCCTTTGTGGAGCTGCCATCCTCACTCACAAAGGACCCAAGGTATTTGAAATCCTTCACCACTTCTAGGGTCTGCCCGTTCATCGTGATTTTTGTTGGTGTTGTTTTATTGTAGCTATTGACCAGTATCTTGCTTTTCTCTGCGCTTATTTGCATACCGTAACCCCTCGCTACCTTTTTCAGTCTGGTGGTAAGCTCCTGGAGTTCTGCTTCGCTTTTTCCCATCAGATCTATGTCATCAGCGAACCGGAGGTTACAGATGGGTCTTCCTCCGATGGATATGGAGGTGTGAAACTCTTCCAGGGCCTCATCCATGATGTTTTCCAGAAAGATGTTGAATAGGACGGGGGACAGAAGACAGCCTTGTCGGACACCGATAGATGTTTTGAAAAGTTCTCCCATGGTGTTGTTCATGAGAACTGCATTGCTTGAGTTGATGTAGAGTGACTGAATGACCTGGATGAGATTCTTGTTGAAGTTGTAGTTTCGGAGCACCTGCCACGGCCCCTCATGGCACACCCTGTCAAAGGCTTTTTTAAAGTCGATGAAGTTGTGGAACAGGCCATGTTGATGCTGGAGGTGTTTCTCGATAAGTAATCTGATGTTAAAAATCTGCTCTGTGGTACTCCTTTTTGGTCGGAATCCTGCTTGCTCATCTGCGATAATTTCCTCTGCCCTACTCTTTAGTCTGTTCAGGATGATCTTTAGCAGCACTTTGCTTGCGTGGCAGAACAGGCTGATGGTCCTGTAGTTCTGACACTGCCTTGAGTTCCCCTTCTTAGGGATAATAACCAGAGATTGTGTCCATTTTTGGGGCCATTGCTTGGTTCTCCAAATATTTTGACAAATGTGTGTGAGTGCTTTAATTGTCTCGTGTCCTCCATGTTTCCAAAGTTCAGCCGGGATGTTGTCGATGCCAGGTGACTTGCCAATCTTCCTTTGCGGCGTCAGTGATTACGTTCTGGTTGGGTTTTATTTTGAGGTTGTAGAGTTCCTGGCAGTACTCTGTCCATCTTCTGATTACTGCTGTCTTTTCGGTTAGCAGAGCACCGTCCCCATCTTCTATTATTGTTGCAGTGTTTTGCTGCGTCTTTGTCAAAGCCTTCAATGTGGCGTATGCTGCTTTACTGTTGCCCTGTCGTATACCTGTGTCTATTTTTTCACACTGCTCTGTGATCCACTTCTCCTTTGTTTCCCTCATCTTCTTTTTAATATGTTTGTTCATCATAGTGTGCTGTTTCGCAGCCTCTGAGTCATCCTTCTTGGTCCTTTTTAGTGTCCTTCTGTGGTCACACAGATCAAGGATGTCATCTGTGACCCACGGTTTCTTCTTCTTCCTATACTTCCCTAGTACTTCAGTCGCCTTTTCCACAAATATGCTCTCCATAGCGTCTGTCAGTGCTTATTACGATACTATTTTCATTTCCCAGCAAATTTCTAGTCTTTTATGATATAATTAGTTCCGGTTAGTACAATACCCGGTTATTACGATAATCCGGTTGCTATGATGCCCTTTTCATCTCCCGTCAGCCAATTTGGTCTGCTTATCCATCCATCCATTTTCCGTACCGCTTATTCATCATTAGGGTCGCGGGGGGTGCTGGTGCCTATCTCAGCTGTCTTCGGGCACGAGGCGGGGGACACCCTGAATTGGTTGCCAGCCAATCGCAGGGCACACAAAGACGAACAACAGTCACTCTCACACTCACACCTAGGGACAATTTGGAGTTTGTCAATCTGCCTGCCATGCATGTTTTTGGAGAGTGGGAGGAAACCGGAGGACCCGGAGAAAACCCACGCGGGTCCGGGGAGAACATGCAAACTCCACATAGGGAGGCCAGACTGGGACGCGAACCGGCAACCTCTGCACTGTGAAGCCGTTGTGCTAACCACTCAACTACCGGGACGCCCCTGGTCTGCTTATATCGATACAAAAGCAGCTTAAAGCTGAATCAATATTTGCTTAAGGATTTCAATACCACCATTAGCGAAATCTGTAAACGGCATATTGTTTGGTTTTCGGCTAACACCGTTGGTCACGTGACCAGCTTTCGTGCCGTGCGCAAACATGACGGGTACCGATAAGTTAAAACTCATTGTTATCGGGAAAGCAAACAAACCAAGGTGCTTCAGTGGCGTGAAGAGTTTGCCGGTCACCTACAAAGAATAAGAATAAGTACTGTAAACGTTGCAGTTTTTGCTTTCCATACATGTATTTAATTGTGTTGTATTCAGATAGCTTTTTATCACTTGCAATAATCACTGTTTTTCATATGTACATACTGGCATTCGTGGTTTCTGTCGTGTGTATCGAACAATGCCGAGTGCATTATTGAATATTTACTCAGAGTCACTATTGCAAGAGTGCGTTATGAAAATAATAAATGACGTTTTTATTTAATGCATACATTTATTTTTCACTTCACTAAAGTACAAAAGCATGCTAGATACGCAGTCCATGAACTCAAGGAGAAAATTAAACGCCATGTCAAAGATGCCCACTTTTAATGCAGTTCGCAGTGCGCAGGATCAGTTATATCAATAGTTCGGTTTTATTGATATTTTTTCCGACTCCCGATAATATCTATATAACGAGACTTTACTGTAGTTTTTTTTATTCTTTTCACTTCATGATGGCGCCACAAAAAATACCCCATTCCACACTAACCATACAGCCCCTCTCTGTCACACCCATAAATCTGCGGTTGTAGAATCACCCCTGCTGATATTCATCCGAAATAATAATTCCCACGGATGGAGTGTATTTGGCTGTGGCCTTAAAGCGTAATTTCTCATTGGGGAGAAATGGCAAAAATGTGTACAGAATGTAATTGGTTTGCACCCCCCACCCCACACTTGCACCTTCATCAAAAAGCAAAATAGCTGACAAGGATCAAAGTTCGTGGAGTCCAGCACCCACAGGGAATCTGGTTCTTGTCCTGCCGAGTATGCAAAAAACAGCTCTCTCTGCAGCTCCACGTTAGTGCTATGGCACGTCCCAACAGAGCACCACAAGGGACATCGTGCACAGAAATTTCATGAGGTAGGATTCTTCAGTCATTCTTGTTGTTTGCAGGGAGAAAAGAGCAACTTTGTGTTTTCATGACCATTTGCTTATTGTGTTTTGGAGCATGAAAATACAAATTTGAAGTGTGAATGGAAGTGTTGAAGCAAGAGTAGAAATTACTTTGGGATTGCTGTAAACTGCCGCTGCTCACCCGCAGATAAAATATCCTGTGACTGTAAAGTGTCCTTGAGAGTTTTGAAAAGCGTTTATAAATTATTATTATTATTATTATTATTATTATTATTATTATTATTATTATTATTATTATTATTATTATTGGCTCTCACAACAGCCATAAACCTCCTTTTTTGGTCATCCTCTCTGTCATTTCAAGGCTCAGCACTGTTCTCCCAATATATTCACCCTCTCTCCTCTGGACATGTCCAAACCATCTCAGTTTGGCCTCTCTGACTTTCTCTCCAAAATCTCTAATATGAGTCGTCCCTCTGATGTACTCAATTCTGATTATAGCCAACCTGGTCACTCCAAAAGAAAACCCCAACATCTTTATCTCTGCTACCTCCAGCTCTGCTTCCTGTCTTTTCGTCAGTGGCACTGCCTCCAGTCCAAACATCATGGCTGGCCACAGTTTCATGACTGGCTACGGTTTTATAAACATTCCCTTTCATCCTCACTGAAACTCTTGGATCACATATCACACCTGAAATTTCTCTCCAGCCGTTTCAGCCTGCCTGATATGGAGCTTCTTCACCTCTTTTGCACACTCTCCATTGCTCTGGACAGTTGACCCAAGTGCTTAAAATCATCCACCTTCTTTATCTCTGGTCCTCGTAACCTCACTCTTGTATGTATTTGGGTCCCTCTCATTCACACACATATATTGTGTCTTGCTGCAACTGATCTTCATTTTCTCCTCCTCCTGTTCCCTGTTCTCGCTACAGATGACAATGTCATCTGCAAAACATCATTGTCCAAGGAGATTCCTGTCGAACATCGTCTGTCAGCCTGTCCATCACCATAGCAAGTAAGAAGGGGCTCAAAGCTAACACGTGGTGAAATCCCACCTCTACTTTGAATTTCTCCGTCACACCGACAACACGCCTCACAACAGTCATCGTACATGTCTTGCACCACTCTGACATACTTTTCTGTCACTCCAGACCACCTCATACAATACCAAAATTCTTCTCTGGGCACCCTTTCACACGCTTTCTCTAGATTTACAAAGACACAATGCAGTTCCCTCAGACCTTCTCTGTACTTCTCTATCAGCATTCTTAAAGCAAACACTGCATCTGCCGTACTCATGTTTGGCATGAAACCATACTGTTCTTCATTAATGCTCACTTCTGCTCTTAGTCTAGCTTCAACTACTCTATCCCATACTTTCATTGTATGGCTCATCAACTTTATTCCTCTGTAGTTACTATAACTCTGCACACCTCCGTTGTTCTTAAAATGGGCACCAGTACACTTCGTTTCCATTCTTCAAGCATTTGCTCTGCTCACCATCTAAGATCTTGTTGAACAACCCACTCAGGATCACCACTAAGCACCTCTCCTAGATACTTCCATACCTCGATTGGTAAACCATCAGGCCCGAGTGCCTTTCCACCCTTCATCCTCTTCAGCGCCCTCCTCACTTCATCCTTCCGAATTTTTGCTACATCTTGGTCTACAACAGTCACATCTTCTTCACTTTGTTCCTTCTCGTTTTCCTCATTCATTAATTCTTCAAAGTACAGTGAACCCTCGTTTATCGCGGGAGATACGTTCCAAAAATAGCCCACGATAGGTGAAATCCGCGAACTATAATGTAGTCATTTGTCATTATTATTGGTAGTTGTTGGCACTCTTTCTTTTTTTTAACAAGAAGATTTTTCTAAACCGACATGGCCCAATTTCTAGAAGCAGGATTCTCCATGAGCTGTTCAAAGGCAGTGTGTTTGATTTTATTCTGCTTTGTTTGCAGTGTTGTTTGCACATTTGCATGCCAATAATAAAAAAAAAAGTTTTTTCCCCTGAAAAAAAATCTGTGATGCACTGAAGCCGCTATAAGTGAACTGCGAAGTAGTGAGGGATCACTGTATGCTTTCCATCTTGCCATCACACTACTGGCACCTGCTAATACATTGCCATATCTATCCTTAATCACCCTAACCTGCTGCACGTCCCTACAATCCTTGTCTTTCTGTCTCACCAACCTGTAAAGATCAGTCATTCCTTCCTTGCTGTCCAGCCAAGCAGACAAGTCATTGTAGGCCTCTTGTTTTGCCTTTGCCACCTTTATTTTCACCGTGTGCTGCATCTCCCTGTACTCCTGTCTACTCTCTTCAGTCCTCTCGGTGTCCCATTTCTTCTTTGCTAACCTCTTTCTCTGTATACACTTCTGCAGTTGAAATACCCAATACTTTCTGACCTGTCTCTCCGATTGTTTTGTAAATATAACCATAACTATTAAAAATGAAGATGGAAATAAAAACATATGTTTTCCCTCTTCTTTATGTTATCAGTGTTTGGCTAGTGAATAGTTTGAGGAGTGAGTACCCTACCTGTGACGCAAAAATCACATATGACCCTGACAAGGACAAACGGTACTTTAATAAACATGTTGAAATAGTCTTCTGTACAAATGTACAACACCAGCCAAATGTTTGGACACTCTTTCTCATGGTATCACATGATCGGATGTCTCCAGATATATTTCACTGGTACCTAAAAACAGAATGTCTCTACTTTTAATGGCACTAGAATCATAGCAGCAGAGTAATTAAACAAATGGACTCAACTACTCCTTACAAAAGGATATCTCTTAAATGTCTGCACTCACGATATATCCAGGGGCACACATGCACGTGCCAGTAATGCCGTCACAGTCTGCTCCGTTGGCACAGGCACACATTTCTTTGCAGCCTTCACCATAGTAAGCAGCTGGACAGGTCTCGTTGCAGAACAGTCCAGTCCATCCCGCTGCACATGTGCATTCTCCTGACAAAGGGTGACAGCTAGAATCAAAAGTATTAGAAAGAAGGGGAGAAACATTTATTACAAGCTGATTACATTGAATGAGGAAATTGCTGCTGTGAAATGTAGATTTCTCCACTGCGAGACTAATGAAGGTAAATCCAATCCAATCCAATAGGAGTCATAAGTAAGTTCATGAACATTTTGATAATTGGAGATTTACATTACATTACATTTTTATAAAGACATTTTTATTCTTGTGTGTTTCTTTCAAGCAATCTCCAAATTTAAAGATTGAGGCTTAAGGTCAGGAAAGGAACTGGAGTCATTGAGCATTTTTTTTCTTTTGATATAATTTTGGTGGATGTTGTTTTGGGCAACATATGTAAGCCAGTAAATTGTTTGGCTTTCACTTCCCTTACTGTGTCCTTGAACAAGTTATTCCAGATGCAGCGTTAGTAATGCAAAGAAATTCCACGGAGGCTTTGCCACCCTATTCATCAAGTTCCTTTTTTTCATTATCTTTCCTATTATTTTCAGAAACTGTTGAATTAAGCTGACTTGCTATTCATCATAAAATATAAGGTTTAATCACTGTGGGCAACGTTTACAGTCTTGATTTTTTTCCTCGTAAAAAAAAAAAAATAATATGCTGAAAAGGAAATCAGTTGCTGCATTCAAAAGGCTTCCAAAACACATGTACACGGTATATTAGGATGCTTAAACTTTATGATCACCTGAGTGTGTTTGCCATTTTGCAGGGGCAGTCCTTGTCGCAGAGCAGCCCATATATTCCAGCTGGACAAAAACGGTCCTCGCAGCTTAGACCCTGAAAGCCGTCATTGCAAAGGCAAGCCCCGTTGATGTGGTAGCATTTAGCCCCATTCTGGCAGTCACATTTGTAGGCACATTGTGGCCCATAAGTGCCAACTGGACATTCATCCTGGCACCTATCATCACACATAATAGGGGCTGGTTTCAAGTTTTGATGTAAAACTGGTTATAGTGCAGGTAACAAATTCGTTGCAGGGTCACAGGTGAGCTGGATAATATCCATGTTACCTTGGGACTTACCTATCATTCACAGGGGACTGATACACAGTCATTCACACTCACATAATCATGGCTACTGACATAGTAAGGCTGTCACGTGTTTTTGGAAAGTGAGAGCAACCAGAGTCCAAGCAAATTCCACATAGGTGTGAAACCATGAATTATATGTTATATAATTCACAGGGGGCGGCCCGGTATTGAGTGGTCTGCACAGTGGAGAGGTCATGAGTTTGAATCCCGCTCCAGCCTCCCTGTGTGGAGTTTGCATGTTCTCCGCGTGCATGTGTGGGTTTTCTCCAGCTTCTCCGGTTTCCTCCCACGTTCCAAAAGCATGCATGGCAGGCTGATTGAACACTTCAAATTGTCGCTCGGTGTGAGTGTGGATAGTTGTTTCTCTCTGTGTACCCTGTGATTGGCTGGCAACCACTTCAGGGTGTCCCCCGCCTCGTGCCGGAAGATGGCTGGGATAGGCTCCAGCACCCCCGCGACCCTAATGAGGATAAAGTTGTACGGAAAATGGATGGATGGATAATTCACAGGTGCCCAACCAGTTTTGACCGTGATCGACCGAGATTTCCCAAACTGGTCTTAAGTCCATCACAGGGGGTCAAGGGGTACAGTATGTCTGCATGCATGCTATTAATATTCTATATTTTTGTGTACACACTGCACCCTAAGCAACCTCTCAGTTTCATATTCACAATAAAAAATAAAATAACAATAGGTCACCTTAAACCTATGATGGTGTGTCATCTGCATTAAGTTGTTATCAGTCCACATTCTGCAATTGCAGCTTGCGATCACAGCGGTTGCCTTAAATCTTTTTTTTTTTTCATTATTCTCATTCTGTTTGTTTCATGTACAATTCACAGAGGGCACAGGCAAATAATGGAAATTTGGAGCTATGATTGTAACGTTGCTACAGTCAAGAAGAAGTGCATCCCATGCAACTGCCTCAGGTCTTGGCTAAAGTAGGCACTGATTGATTTTTACAAATTAACAAGCCCCTTGCATCCATTTTATTTTTCTGTTTCATGCATTTTCAGGGCCAGTATGGTTGTTTCTTATCATGGCATGCATGTGTGTATATGTGCATGTCCGGTAGCAGTTTGGTCGTGGGAGATCGGTTGCTTGAAAAGTTGATCTTAGATCCAAAAATGATGGGCAATTCTGATATATTTCATGGAGTAGGATGTCAAAGTGCCCTTGTGCAAGATACTGAACCCACTGTTGCAGCTGAAGTAGCGTCATCAGTAGGTGAATACAGTAGTGACAGCCCATGCACCAATAGTGAATTAAAACAAATGTAACTTCTTGGTCGACAGACAGCGAATTGGGATACTCCACAGCTTCACTCTTAGGATCCTGTTGACATTGTAGGGATCCAGGCACCCCAGCCATAATGTGGGTGTAATTAAAACATTGGCTTTCTTGCCGTCAATAGAATCACTGCATCGTTTGGTGTTTTTGATTTTCCAGTCTTGGGCAATCAAGTAGTAGTATGTGTTATTACTAATGCCCTTTTGCACTCTGCTCGTGTATTGATCCATTTGCCGACTCATTTTGGTTGCTCTGATGCCTGATAGGGATTTCCATGTGGTGATTGTGCAGGTTATATCGTTCCCTTCTGGTGGTTCTTTCATGATGAGGACTGCCTGACTCTGGGTTAGATGTTGTGTGTGGGTCCCAAATGTTAATAGCTGGTTTGTTTGCACTGCCATGTGTTCATGGGGAGGAGATACTTTCTTTCGCCAGCAGACATGAATCATGTCAGACCCTGGTGCTCTCGAACTTTTCATCTTTGACACTCTCGCTTGGAAATCGGCTGCTGTTATGGTTACTGGTTCTTGTTCTGGGAGGTTGCTCTGCTCTGCTTGATTATCTGCCTTGCCACTGACACTCGACTGTAGCTTGAGAATATTATATTAATTTTCTCTTGGTCACTGCCTCTCTCATATTGTGTACCTCTTTTCAGGCGAGCAGCTAGCATGCTATACAGTATAAAAAATATATTTATGATGTTAAAATTGTGGTCTTTGTGGGCGCCACGATGGCGCCCGAGTAGGCAGCCGTCGGCAAGTGCTCTGAAGAGCGAGCACTTTCTTTTGTTACTTTGTGTTGTTGTGCGTTGTGTGGACTGGATGTGGATTGTTTTTCAGCGTTTTTGGCCACGACATTCATCAAGGAGGAGACTGTGCTGAGCGGTTGCGCCTTCTCGGCAGCACAAATATACCAGCACTCTTTTTGATTGGGAGGAATGTCTGTGCCATTTGACTGTCATCACCGGACATCCCTGGGGCGTTTGTGCTTTTTTTGCGCCTGTAACGGGCAGCAATTCCACAGCCCTTTTGTTCAGCAGAAAGGTCAGTGCTGTTGGACAGTTTTCACACTTTCAGAAGAAAGCAGCATCAGCTCAGAGCAGCGATGGGTATGTGGAACTGTCGCGGCTTGGAATTATGTGGGACAGGAGATATGAGACAATCTCTTTTCATCAATTGATGCGACAGCTTCGTTTTTGCTTTCAACTTTTAGCTTGAAGCAGATGTGCACATTCCACCATGACGTCCCTGATCTACTGGTGAAAAGGACACTTTGATCCTCTCTTCTTTCATCTCGAACTGCTTCATGCAACAAAGAGGGTGCAGAAAGTGTTTAAGATTGAATACTTTCTGTGTCTTTTGTGTTCTGTCACATTATTATAGAATTTTTTTACTTCAAGATGGTGCTGCGAGAATGGCTGCATTTTCTGCAGCTCCTGTATTTTCTGGTTGCTGCTATGAAATTTAAATTTCTCCACTGAGACAAATAAAGGGCCATCTAATCTAATTTTTATTTAAAAACATATTTAGAGCTGCTCTTTAATGATTGGCACATACAACGTGGAGGTGGGTGAGACTTGGTATTGGGAGTTTCGGTGACATGTGGAAGCTAGTATATTCAAACTCAGTCGAAGGAGCAAGAATGACAGACAAACAGCATGGTGTGCAGACAAACTGGAGTGAGGGTCTGACAAGGGTGCAAAAGTTGTGTTCATGGTAAATAAGAGATAAGGAAAAAAGGTTTACAACTACAAACAAATTCTGCATCTTTTTTAAGACTTGTCATTGAGTGTGACACATTCTCCACTGTGAGACTAATAAAGGCAAATCCAATCCAATCCATTTAAATTTACATTGATACTGTTTTTTTAAGAGGTGGATATTTGAAATTCATAATTTGGAGCGAGTAATGCATTTATTGTGGAAACATTTGGTCAGTTTACACTGAAGGGTCTTTAGCAATCCTTGTGCTCCTCTTCTCAAGGAAAGAGAAGAACCTGAGTCAACTAAATTTATGATAAAGATCCAAATAAAACTGCTTTCCTTCTGAATGGAACATTGCTTATGCTAATAAGCTAAAAGCCAATATAGCGTAACATCACCACATGCACGCACACCTACTAGTTGAAGCTACAGCGAAATAGACAAATCACTCAATTACATTTTTCGGTGTGAGGATGTCTGTTCGGTATCATGTTCAAATCCTGGTAACTTACTTGAGACTCTTATCTTTGCTAATTCCATTATAACGTGGACATCGTGGAAGAGAATTCCATGTCGGTTAATTTACCTGTCGAATCCTAAAACAAATGGTTGCAATTTGTTTCAATTGAGAATAAAGGTGGGAAGCGAGCAAACGAAACAAAAGATGGCAAGGACAACACAGGGAGACTTTTTTACAGTGAATGTATTTTGATGGTGGTGTTCCAACTGGGCCGTCAAAGCCTTCACTGCAGGTGCAAACACTATCTGAAAAATAAACCGACAATTTAGAAAATGGAAATAATTTCTTGCCAACAATGTTTTGCCTTCATTTAATAGCGTATGTCTTGGCCTTGCCGACTCATCCCTTTTGTGAGTATATTATTATTATTATTATTATTATTATTATTATTATTATTATTATTATTGTGTTTTTCGATGAAATCAGATTTCAGCTTAGGCAATGTTGCAATGCACATATTTCATCCAAGGCATTGAGGACCCTCGAGTGCAGGCATTGACAGCACACACACACACACACACACACACACACACACACACACACACACACACACACACACACACACACACACACACACACACACACACACACACACACACACACACACACACACACACACACACACACACACACACCACACACACACACACGCACACACACACACACACAGACACACACACACACACACACACACACACACGCAGACATGCACCCACCCACACACACACACACACACACGCACACGCACACGCACACACGCATGCACACACACGCATGCACACACTACTGAAATCATTGATTCCTCACTTCGCCAATCAAATTGTAGATTCACCTTTGAAAAACCATCACAGAGGTTCCGTGATGAGTGAGTTTTTCCATCCTTTCATTGCTTCAGTTATTATTGCGAGGTCAACCCGTGTGGAAGACGGTACCAGATGATTATTATATCCTGGTATGTGTCAAAAAAGTATATGTACAGTGCATATTAATATGTAAAATAATTAGTAAATAAGTAGCGACTGTCTACTCAAGTGTCAATATTCACTCAAATTCAAACTGGTAAATGCTTTAAAATGTTGCCTCGGTTTTCGAACGACTCACAGTTCGAACAAATCGGAGTCCGAACAAAAAATTCCAGAAATTCTTGCTTCGTAGTTCGAACAAAAATCGGAGTTTGAATGCCTGTACGACGCGTGAGTGCGTACCCAAGGGTGGGATGCTGAGCGGCGTACGGGTGTAGATTGCTCTCTTCGTGACCAACTGTTGTCGCGTGCGGACGTGCTGCGTTTTGCTCTCGTGTTTAATATAGGTGTACGACGTGTTTTAGCCCCTAATCATGCCTCCAAAGAAAGTCAGTGAAAGCAGCAAAGCTGCTACAAGTGAAAAAAGAAAAGTAGTGCGTACAACTATTGCGATTAAGAAAGAAATAATAGCAAAATATGAAGGAGCGACTAGTTTAAATGTCCCAGAGTACGTGATTAGGGGATTGACATCAGCTGACGAAGGTCGGGAGCGGCGGCCCCGCCCCAGCTGTCGACTCGCACGTGACAGTGTGCGAGTGTCTGAACTGGCTAGGGAATACATCATGGCGAAATCTACGATCAGTACGATACTAAATAATAAGGAGGCTGTGAAATCCTATTCATAATGCTTTTCTTCATCCTTTTTTTTTACACGTTCATGTTAGCGTAATCTTTCGTACGGAAGATTACGATAACGCGAACGTACGATTAGCCTGGGTTACATTTATGTTATTTGTGTCTTTGCCATTTTGCTTAACATTTTCTGAGATATACATTACTTTTTATGCTTTGGTCAGCATTTTAATGTGCAATTTTATGCATAAAATACAGTAAAGTCTCGTTATATCGATATCGTTTATATTGATAATACTGCTTATTACGACACTATTTTCATTTCCCGTGCACATTTCTAGTCTTTTTACGTATAATTACTTCCGCTTAGTACGATTGGTGGTTTTTACGATAATCTGGTTACTACGGTGCTCTTTTTCATCTCCCGCCGGCCATTTTGCTGTTTATATCGATACACGCCATCGGTCGCGCCATTGGTCGATTTGGTCACGTGACCTGGTCACGTGAGTTTGTTACGTGACCAGCTCCCGTGTAGCGGAGCCGTTTTCATTTTCAGATGCTAGCTCGTGTGTAGCAGACGAGATTGAAGTGTTTGTGTTAAAAGGTAAAAATGGGAAGCAGAAGAAGATTGACGACTTTTTAAAATTGCATACATAATACAGTAAGATGTAAGTGTTGCAGTTTCCCTGTTGTGTTATTGGATTGGATTGGATTTGTCTTTATTAGTCTCGCAGTGGAGAAATTTACATTTCACAGCAGAAAAGTTATGAAAGAAATGAAAGTAGAAAAGCAAAACATAGGAGCTGCTGGAAAGGCAGCCACTCTCGCAGCGCCGTCTTGAAGTCAAAAGAACAAAAAAATGTATGTACATGCCCACTGTACTGTATATGAATGCAATCGTTTTTTGCAACAATGTTTCTTGTTTTGTCTGCTGAAGCGTGATGATTTTGAAAATTACCGTACATTCCATACTGTTTATTAAAGGACAACCGATGTCACTTTTTATTCAAATGCAAAACACCAATGAAAATGACTTCACGACAAGACGTCTTGCATTGCTTGTGAATCCAAACAATGGCTTCAGATTCAGATAATATGCTTTCTTGTTACACATCCAGCGATGAATATGATTCAAATACACTGTAGTTCTGAAGAGGAAAGCATACATGTTTGCAATCGATTAAAGAATGAGATGTGCCATTTTGAGGCAACATTGGGGGAACATCTCTCACCCGAAAAAAAGAAAGAGGCACAAAATGGCGAGCTCATGGCCAGCTCCGTTTCTTATATGGCGCTTGGATGCCCTCTTTTGGCGGCTTTTGTTAATGCAGTTCGGCGCAGGACTGATATATCGACAGTACGGTCATATCGAAATTTTTTGTAACTCCCGAGAATATCGATATAACGAGACTTTACTGTAATGTATAAAATACTAAAAAGGTAAACATTCAGGGTGTTGGAACAGATTAAAACGATTTACATTATTTGTAATGGGAAAAATGATTTTGGTGTTCGACTTAATCGCTTTTCGAACAGGGTTCTGAAACGGATTATGGTCGAGAACGGAGGTTCCACTGTATTTCTTTTTAGATTAAGGTTATTTCCCAACATATTGTATAAAAATAATATTTTTGTCCGTTCATGCCGTGTACCTTTCTCCAATGTAGCCAGCAGTGCATTGGCACTGGCCGCTGATGTGATCACACAGGCCTCCATTACGACACGTACACTCCAGGGAGCAATTGATGCCGAATGAGCCAAATTGACACGGCTGCGCGCACACAGGACCCTGACAAAGGAAGACAACAAAACCTTACACTGGACAATTTGGATCTTTGTCTGAAATAAAGACAAACTGTCAAAGTTTTTCATACCACCCAACCAGCAGGACAGGAACACGCCCCAGTCACATGATGGCACATTCCGCCATTTTGGCAGGGACAGCGCTGCTCACACATGGGGCCATGCTTCCCTGGTGGACAAGATTCCTTGCAACTAAAGAGAAAAAAAACATTGCGACAATTAACAATTAAATAAGTTACATATGAACTGGGAAGCCAGTGACATTAAGGTTGTGAGTTCAATCCCCACTCGGGCCTCACTGTGTGAAGTATGCATGTTGTCCACGTGCTTGCGTGGGGTTTCTCCGGGTCCCCCGGTTTCCTCCCACATTCAAAAATAATGCATGGGAGGCTAAATCATACCTGGCAACTTATACTAGTTCCTCGTATTTGATATGTTTTTTCATCATTTTGAATTGTGTACGCCGTATAACAACCTTTATACGATTTTAAAAAATGCGGTTATCGAGTCTTTGTCGATGAAGCATGATATGCGCATGCGCGTCACATTTGTGTTGCAATCGAGGAATCAACTAGTTATAACGTAGAAGTAAGCATGGGAGAACCACCAAGTAAGAAGAGAAAAATTCTAGGATCGGGTCGCCACCAAAAAGAATGAGAGAGTCTCCAAGGTGAATACGCTGGATGGATAAGATCGTCGACAAAAGGTCCTCAGTTTTCGTTCTGCGTTCCGTGTAAAAAGTACGTAAAAGTTGCTTGCTACAAGTTGATTTTACGATCTAAAGAGCCACTTTAAAACTGCCAGACACGTGGAAAATGTAGCCAATAGCAAGTCTCATGTTCCGTCGAACAAACACTTCGTATCGAGTGCTGATCCCGCGGCGTATACACAGAGTATAGAAAGACAATGGGAACTGATATTTTAACATCATTGTTGCAGATAAAGCTAGATTGTGACAGTGTGTGCTACAGAGTAAAACCATCTTTAGAACAGATGAAGTCTGCTAAAAATTGAAATAATTGCTTGTGGTGTGTATTAAGTAAATAAAATAATGTAAACAAATTACCTTTGTTTTTATTCTATCTCTGTTTTTATTCTTGCTATAAGTAAATAATTACGTGTCCGGTTGTGTTTGTAAGGTTTATTATCGCTTAATAACGGGAATTGCAATCATTAATAAGGGGAGCAAAAGTAATAATCAAGCATGTGTATATATTTTTTTATCGCTGCATACGGTCCATTATGAAAGCATAATGTGTGCATGCGTGGAAATGCAGTTTGCATTTCCGCTTTTGTTAGAGTTTTTTTATCATTTCAAATAATGTACGGCATACTACAACTTAAATACGGGAATTGTAATTATTTATAAGGGCATATATTAGCCAAGGTTGACGGGTATGCTAAATGAACATTCCAACTTCACCTTTGGTGTGAGTTTGAGCGTGAATGGTGGTTTGTGTCTGTGTGCCAGACACATGTTCCCGCATGCAGGGAAAATTGCATCAAAATCAAACATAAGTGCATGCTGTCGTATCAAATGTTGCGGGTAATTTTCAACGTACCCTTATATATACACATAAGTTATATACATAAGTTATACATATAGAGGTAACATCCGACTTATGATCGGCGCAACTTACAACCACCCGTACTTATGACCACGACGACCAGATTTTAATTCTTTGCCTGGCACCGCAACGCGGTAGCAGCCCGGCAACGCATATGACAATTTTGGCCAGCGAGCATCTCCCTCTCGCACAGCAATCGACCGTGTGATGGCACCGGAGGGAGTGTCCGCGGTTCCGCTGGGGCGCGCGGAACTGCCACAATGAGAACGGGGGGAAGGTCGCCGCCCCTCTTTGAGATTTTTCTGCTTGAGTTTATTCTGCTTTGGATCAGAACGCCTGTGGGGTTGGGTCGCGCATCGGCGTGGAGAGTAGGGGAGGGCCGGGGAGAAGGCAACCGGTAGAAAGAACACCGGCGACCCAGACCCACGCCCGCCTCTGTGGCATCTAAATGAGACCGTTTGCAAGTGATTTAGCACTGAGTCTCTATTCAACATTTTGAATTAATTTCGACTTGCAACCATTTTGACTTCTGATCGTTTGGTCGGAACGGAACCCGGTCGTAAGTGGGATGTTACCTGTTTACGATTAGACATAGAGATACAGTCGAGTCCTATATGTTATATTTTTACAAGGCTATAAATACGAACAAAGATGTCAAGAATTTCACATGCATTAACATTATTCACATTTAGAGGCGGTATTAACATCTTAAAAATGCATATCACGCCGCTTTCCACAATGTATTGTATCAATACTGCAATTGCCCTTTATTTGATCTATAACGTACAGTTTGCTGAGTATCTTTATTTAGCAATTGGGTCTCAGTCTGTATTTTATGATCGGTTACTTGTTCCATATACATATGAGAGGGAAAATCGTGATTGAATAATCAGTGATTCCGATTCAAGTGATGCTGAATAGTTAAGTAGCAGTGAAAGGCAATAGCTCTTGATTGGGAACATTAAAGGACAACCGACACAATTTTTTTGTTTCCTAACTGACATCAGAAAAACGTTTTATAGCATCTAAAATACTCAAAACACACAGGCTGATATTTTTAGTTAAATGCAAAACACCAATAAAAATGAGTTAAAGTGTCCCAAAACTTCAAAAATGACCTCGGTGATGCCGAGTTTCAGAAGGTCCCGCCCCCTTGTTCGTGACATCACGTCTTGCCTTTCTAGAATCAAAACAATGGCTTCAGATTCGGAGAAGATGCTTTCTTGTTACTCATCCAGTTATGAATATGATTCAAATAGTTCTAAAGAGTAAGGCATAAATGTTTGCAATCGATTAAAGAAGTCCTTCCATATCAATTCGAACCGTCAGGACTCCAATGTAGCATCCCAGAAAATGCACAAGATGGTGCCTAATCTCCGTTGGAAATGGGCTGATTTGTCTGTATCAAATAGTAGTCTTGGTGCAACACACGATTCACCATAGCGTTATTTATGTGTTTTCCTACTAATTTCGCCATTAACACGGATCAACACGAAGTTTTCAGACCAAACAAAGTACCCAAAATGCATTGTGTGTCGCTTTCTCGATCAGGGGCATTCCAGACGTGACGTCACGTCAGGCATCGGCATCAACTCGAAAACAAGACTTCCTGAATATTAAGCTCGAGTCTTAAAACATAAAATATAGCTATATGCCGTGGAATCTTTGTAAAATACAGTCAGTAGAAGTCATTTGAAGTGATTTTATTTTGTGGCAATTTTATGGACACAACTTGTCCGGGGGCGTCCGGCAATTAATATTCAGAGATCTGATGTTGACGATTGATGATTAGAATACATTAATGATCAATGACCTTCCAAAGTAACTGCAGTCACATGACTTCACTGAGAAAAAGTGTTAGAGTACCATATTTTCCGGTGTATAAGGCGCACCCTCAACAAATGGTATATTTTCAAACATTTTCCATATACAGTATAAGGCGCACCGGAGTACAAGGCGCACCGTCACTGAATGAAAAAAAAAATCCAAATATAATATATCAATATATACAGTAAAGTCTCGTTATATCGATATTCAAGGGAGTCCGAAAAAATATCGATATAACCGGGACTATCGATATATCCGACCCTGTTTGTATGTAATTTTCTCCGTGCGTGCATAGAAATAGTATCGATATAACCGGGACTATCGATATATCCGATATCGATATAACGAGACTTTACTGTATATATGTTTTCCAAATATAAGCACACCATAGTATAAGGTGCTACGATAGAAGCTGGGGTTACGCACTACTTCTTCTAAAGGGGGCAAATTGATTTGTGACTGCTGACAATAGATGCAAGACCTGTTGTGCCTCAATATGACTTCACATATAAGGCGCACTAGCGTATAAGGTACAGGGTCGTCTTTTCAAGAAAATGAAGGCCTTTGCGTGCACTTTATACACCGGAAAATACGGTAGTTGCTATTCCTGGTGATCAACTTCTGATCAATCAATGGCGTACATCCTATGTCTTGCGTCCCGAGTCATCAGGGATCATCTATTTGAGTGTTACCCAGAAATCCGCAACAGCAAAAAGAAAATCACTGCGCTGTTGTCGCATGGGTGAGCAACATGAAGAATAGTTTCTGAATGTGCATAGAAATATAGCAAAATCTAGTTCAAGGCATCAATATCAACGAGGAGCTACCTACAAGGCCCCAGTGTATCCAGGCGCACAGAGGCACTCGCCACTTTCATGGTGGCATTTTGCACCATTCAGGCATTGGCACTCAAGCAGGCAGTCCTTGCCGAAGAAGTGGGGCTCGCACGGCTCCTCACACCGCCAGCCCTGGTAACCATCTGTGCAGACGCAGGCTCCTGTGATTGGGTTACATTTGGCCCCGTTCCGACACTGACAGCGATTCGCGCAGTGGGGACCCCAGAAGTCACTTTCACAGGCTAGACAAAGAGAGAGAATTGGGTGAGTCAATATGTCATTTATGACTGAATTTTCATCAATGTTTGTCCTGTCAAGGGATTAACAAGGTCTAAAAAAACTTCCATGATAATAATCATTAATTACTATCATTTCCAAAATGCTACGATGCAATAAATGCATGCATTTATCTAAAATAATTCACATGGAGGCTGAGAAACATAGTTAGTATGACGGAGAGTACTGGTTGAGAAGCTCAAGATCGGATTCGAGACTTAAATTCAAGCTAATTTAAGCACATACAGTAAAGTCTCGTTATATCGATATTCAAGGGAGTCCAAAAAAATATCGATATAACCGGGACTATCGATATATCCGACCCTGTTTGCATGTACTTTTCTCCATGCGTGCATAGAAATAGTATCAATATAACCGGGACTATCGATATATCCGATATCGATATAACGAGACTTTACTGTATTGTTAAAAATGTAATTGATTTGTATAACAACAAGTCAACACGGTGATCAACTGCTTCCTATGCCTGCCTCAAAGCACAGTGGTGAAAGATTCAATTCTGGATCAAGCCCCCTCTGATCATGTCGCTCTTGCTTTGTTTTTTCAATCTGCAGCTGGAGAATGGGCATTTCACCGTTAGCCGCACCTGACCCTAAACCTCCTCATGACCGAGATACCTTGAAAAGCCATGTCACGCAAAAAATTGCTTGTCAGATTATTAAATCTTGCTAAGATCTTCACATTTTTCAAAATAGTTTTCAAGTATTTTCTTGCAGCGTTTTGGATTCTCTTTTACAAAAAAGTACTTGCAAGTACAGTAAAGTCTTGTTATATCGATATTCAAGGGAGTCCGAAAAAATATCGATATAACCGGGACTATCGATATATCCGATATCGATATAAGGAGACTTTACTGTAGTTGGACAAGTACAGGCATATATGTTGTATGTTTGCTCACGTTTTTTTTTCTTACTTCAGCTTCAGGATGTAAAAATACATTTTGAGGATGTCACAGATGTTCGCTCGGACACTGTGAACAAAGGCTCGAACACAGAAGATTGTATTTTACTGCCGGCAGGGTGAGCAGGTTTCAGGAAGACACTTTGTTTAAGCTTCCCGACTGACACACCCGAACTATGCGGCCCTGCCCAGCAATTTTTGAGTGTACATGCAAATTCAAGTCATATATTAGTAAAACACAGCCTTCTTGATTTGAATGTCACACCCCTTGGCGTCTCCTGGACATCCCCCCAAGTTGTCCGTTGGTACAAGCACCAACATCCATAAACCAACAGAACGTAGACATTTTAATGGGTTGCCTTTCCATGAACTGATAGATTTGTAACCTGGCTAATGAGCTCTTCTCGTACAAGAGCGTGCCAATACTCCCTATACAAGGTATCCACAAACACTCCCTTCCTCCGGAGGCTAGATTTGTACCCGAGGACTACAGTTTAATAGGCTGGTCCTATTCTTATCAAAGTGCAGAAGAAACCATTGTGTATTGCAGTCACACGTGTTCGACCAACTAAACATACAACAGTATGACACCTTTAAACATAATAACTTCTATTCTGTCTATTCTCTATCATGGGATTAAGCGGATTTCTTGTCAATGATCACAAAATAAAATATTTTGAGGCTTGTATAATATCCTGGATTGTATTTTAATTTTTCTTTCAGCAAAGTAAATGCCTCCCCTAATTTACAAAGTGATTTTAAAATGAGACTGTAATGATAGGAAGTCAAGTAAAGTCAGCTTTATTTTCAAATAGGCCACGTGTGCAACTGACAGCATAGAGAGATTAATTTCTCAACCACAGTGCAGACATGCAGTGCATTGAAAACACACACCAAAAAATAATATGAAGAAAATAAGTTGATTATTCAATAACATCGCCACAAGGGGACACAAGCCAGTCGTCTTATTGTGCCGGTAAATACAGAGGGTTGTGTCAGGAAGGGCATCCGATGTAAGATTTTTGCCAAAACAAATATGCCAATCAGACCTCTGAATCTCATGGCGGATTGCCGACAACAACGACAGCCATTGGCACTGTTGACCTTCAGCAAGCCGGTGGAAAATGGACTACTGTTGGTCGAAGAAGGTGAGGAGGGAGGTGTGCCCGTAGGAAAAGAGGGAAATTGAACGGCAACAGTATAGCATTAAGAGTAGAAACTTTTAATGTAGTAACAATGACAGGTAAAGGTAGAGAGCTGGTTGACATGATGCAGAGAAGGAAGACAGACGTACTGTGTGACCGGGTCGAAAGCGAGCAAGGCTAGAAGCTTAGGCTCAGGGTTCAAGTTGTTCTATCATGGTGAAGACAGAAAGAGAAAGTGAGTTGGGGTTATCTTGAAAGAGGAGTTTGTGAGGAATGTCTGAGAAATAAAAAGAGTATCAGATAGAATGATGAAGCTAGAAACTGAAGGTGTGATGTTAAATGTTGTTAATGGGTATGCCCCACAAGTATGTGAGCTGGCGGAGAAGGAGAAATTTTGGTTGGACTTTGATGAAGTCATACAGAACATCCAGAGAAGTGAGAGGGTTGCAATTCGTGGAGACGTCAATGGACATGTTGGCACAGGAAACAAAGATGATGAGGTGGTGATGGGCAGGTTTGGAGTCCAGATGAGGAACGCTGAAGAACAGATGGTGATTGACCTTGCTAAGAGGATGGAAATAGCTATTGTGAATACTTTCTTCAGAAGAGACAGGAACATAGGGTGACCTATAAGAGTGGAGGCAGGTGCACAGGAAGACTACATTTTGTATCAACGGTGCCATCTGAAGGATATCAGTGAGTGCAAAAAAAGTGGTTTTGAGTTTGTAGCCAGACAGCATAGGTTGGTGACGCTGGAAATGAGGAAGATGAAGAAACCAAAGGCAGAACTGAGAATAAAATGGTGTACGTTGAAAAAGGAAGAGTGTTGCATGACTTTTAGGAAGGAGTTTAGGTAAGCACTGGGTGGGCAACAGGTTCTTCCAGATGACTGGCAAATTACACCGAACGTAATCAGAGAGACAGGTCAGAAAGTACTTGGTGTATCGAGTGGAAGAAAAGTAGATAAGGAGACCTGGTGGTGGAATGGGGAGGTGCAGGAGTGTGTACAGAGAAAGAGGTAAGCAAAGAAGAAGTGGGACATTGAGAGGACAGAAGAGAGTAGACAGCAGTACAAGGAGATGCAGCGCATGGTTAAAGCACAGGTGGCAAAGGCCAAACAAGAGGCCTATGATGGCTTGTATGCTAGGCTGGACAGCAAGGAAGGCGAGACCGAGAGACTAAGATCGTAAGGACAGGCAGCAGGTTTGAGTGATTAAGGATGGAGATGGCAATGTATTAACATATGCCAGTAGTGTGATGGCAACATGCAAAAAGTACTTTGAAGAATTGATGAATGAGGAAAATGAGAATGAACAAAGAGTAGAATATGCGACTGTTGTGAACCAAGAGTTAGCAAAGATTAGCAAGGATGATTTACTTTTATGGCTCTCTGAGTCAAAAAGGTTCCCGACCCCTGGTCCAGAGCAATGAAGAGTGTGGAAAAGAGGTGAAGAAGCGTGTCCAAGCAGGCTGGATAGGCTGGAGAAAATGTCAGATCGGATTAAAGGAAAGGTGGATAAAACGGTGGTGAGAACAGCCACTAGCCAGCCTGGAGACAGTGCCACTGAAGAAAAGACAGGTAGCAGATATGAAGATGTTGAGGTTTTCTTTGGGAGTGACCAGGTTGGACAGGATCAGGAATGAGTATATCAGAGGGACAACTCATATTAGAGGCTTTGGAGAGAAAGTCATTGAGGCCAGACTGAGATGGTTTGGACATGTCCAGAGGAGAGAGAGTGACTATATCGGAAGAAGGATGCGAGCCTTGAACTGCCAGGTAGGAAAGAAAGACCTCAGAGGAGGTTTATGGATGTTGTCAAAGAGGACACGCACAAAGAGAGATGGAGGACACTGATTCGCTGTGACGACCCCCTGAAGGGAAAAGCCGAAAGGAAAAGAAAAAAGAAGTTGATTATTCAATAAGATTTTTTTCTTTAACGCAAATACACAGGAGAGTAGATGAAATTAAAATGATAGATTTCAGATGTGATTGTTATCACGCAAACATTTTTTTTTTGCATACAATCATTCAATAGAGTTCTTTAGCTTCTGATAATGTCTTTATTGCTCTTTTTATCTTTTAGATGGTCATATTATGCGAGCTATTAAAAATTATACCAAATATGTGGGTTACTGCTTCAATGAGAATAATTATTGCTGTTCTAAAATGTTCACAACTCAATGATCTCTCATCATGAACAAGACTTGCCTGAAAGCTTGCGTAAACACCCAAGGACAATTTTTCCACATTATGCTCTTACTGAGTACGGTACTGGACCTTTCATGCTTTTTGTCTATTCATCACACAGTTAATTGCCAGTAAATAGACTCAATCCACTTGAAGGAATTTATTGTGGCAAAATTGCCAAAATAAAACTCTCTCGGAATGGTAAGAAATAAACCAAGGAGGGAAGAGTTGTGTATCTTACAGTACTGCATACTGAATGTTTGGACACTTTCCTTCCTTCATTTGCACATCTGTTGCTCCTGTCTTCTTTTTATCCCTGTCATCTTGTGTCACACTCTCAGAAAGGGGAATACTCTTTATTACTCTTAACTCATAAGGCTGCATCATCAAATCCTTCATCTTCTCAAAGCCTCAATTATTCAGCAGCAAAGAGCCCAAATCAAATGACTAATGACTTTGAACAAGAGTAGCTTGCTGGCACCATGCAGAACTTTTTTTGGGTAAATTAAGAACAGAATAATACTCTTTGACAAGGACATACTCAGTAAGGGGTAGTTTTCAGTTTGTCAGTGGTTAATCACCTCTTGCCGTTCATATTCCGTAGCCCTGTCGGCTGAAAGCATGTACTACACGTGCAGTCAAAAAATAAAGAAGAAATTATCGCCGGTTCGCGTCCCGGTCCGGCCTAAAAAATGTATATATATATATATATATATATATATATATATATATATATATATATATATATATATGTGTTGTTCCCGGGATCTGTTGCCACCACTCGTCGAGTTTGGGGGTCACTGCCCCGAGTGCTCCGACCACCACAGGCACGACTGTCACCTTTACCTTCCAGGTACTCTCCAGCTTCTCTCTGAGCCCTTGGTATTTCTCCATTTTCTCATGTTCCTTCTTTCTGATGTTTCCATCACTCGGGACCGCGACATCCACGACAACGGCTTTCCTTTCCCCTTTATCTATGAGCACGATATCTGGTTGGTTGGCCATTACCATCTTGTCAGTCTGTATCTGGAAGTCCCACAGGATATATATATATATATATATATATATATATATATATATATATATATATATATATATATATATATATATATATATATATATATTTCACACTTGTTGGATGACAAATATTGCCACTGGTCACTTTAGGATATTCTGCACTAAGTGAACAACTGTGATTTTATTCTATCACTGATCACTTTAGCTATGCTTGATACTTTGCATTTTGTCTCACAGTTGTTCCTGAGAGGTACCACTTACATTACGGAATGACCTTCAATTCTTATTTGTCACATCCTTGTTTATGATGATACTAGTGCAGCGTGTTCTACCAAAGACAAATTCCTTCTGATTCTGGTGGTCCCTGTTGTTGTATTTTGAGCGGCATGCAATGTGCCACATAAAGTCTGGCCCAAAGGCAGTCCGAGATGGATCCCGTGCTAGCATGATGGACAGATGGACAATGTGTCCTTCGGTCCTCTCTTGTCGTCACATTTTCCTGTAGTCAGTTGATCCGTTTGATATTTTTCTTTTAATTTTACTAAAATGTCTGTTATTGAACAAAAGTTTATTGTGTTTAGAGAACCAAGGGTGGAGGAAATTAGTATAATTTTGATGGACTTGGTCACAAATGCACGAGCCATTTAAATGCTGCTCTGTCTTTACCTTCCAGTCATTTGTAACAAAAGGGTTTCCGTGCAGAACTATTTCCTGACACAAAAAGAAATTATGCAAATGTCAAATCATTCATTTGCCGTTATCAGGTGGCAGTCATTGGTTGAGTTGATTTTCTTTCAGGAAAATGCAAAACAAAAACTACTTCTGTGTGCCCTGAGATTGATTTGAAAATCCTCCAGGGCTTGATTTTATAAATTCTAAGCATGAACTTCAGCAGAACTGGCTTCAGGGCAGTGACTAAAGGTCAACCGACGTCTCCGGACAAGTTGTGTCCATAATTTGTAAAATCGCTTCAAATGAGGCGTAACATCGCTTCTACTGGGCATATTTTACAAAGATTCCACCACATATAGCTATATTTTACGTTTTAAGACTCGTGCTGAATATTCCGGAAGTCTTGTCTTTGAGTTGGTGACGAGTCCTCACCCTACATCACTGAAGGAACGCCCCTGACTGAGAAAGGACATACCTTGCATCACCTCAATGCATTTTGCGGTACTTTGTTTGGTCTGAAAACTTCTTGTTGATCCGTGTTGATGGCAAAATTAGAAGGAAAACACATAAATAACGCGATGGTGAATCCTTGTGTGTTGCAGCGCATGGTTAAAGCACAGGTGGCAAAGGCCAAACAAGAGGCCTATGATGGCTTGTATGCTAGGCTGGACAGCAAGGAAGGCGAGACCGAGAGACTAAGATCGTAAGGACAGGCAGCAGGTTTGAGTGATTAAGGATGGAGATGGCAATGTATTAACATATGCCAGTAGTGTGATGGCAACATGCAAAAAGTACTTTGAAGAATTGATGAATGAGGAAAATGAGAATGAACAAAGAGTAGAATATGCGACTGTTGTGAACCAAGAGTTAGCAAAGATTAGCAAGGATGATTTACTTTTATGGCTCTCTGAGTCAAAAAGGTTCCCGACCCCTGGTCCAGAGCAATGAAGAGTGTGGAAAAGAGGTGAAGAAGCGTGTCCAAGCAGGCTGGATAGGCTGGAGAAAATGTCAGATCGGATTAAAGGAAAGGTGGATAAAACGGTGGTGAGACCAGCCACTAGCCAGCCTGGAGACAGTGCCACTGAAGAAAAGACAGGAAGCAGAGCTGGAGGTAGCAGATATGAAGATGTTGAGGTTTTCTTTGGGAGTGACCAGGTTGGACAGGATCAGGAATGAGTATATCAGAGGGACAACTCATATTAGAGGCTTTGGAGAGAAAGTCATTGAGGCCAGACTGAGATGGTTTGGACATGTCCAGAGGAGAGAGAGTGACTATATCGGAAGAAGGATGCTGAGCCTTGAACTGCCAGGTAGGAAAGAAAGACCTCAGAGGAGGTTTATGGATGTTGTCAAAGAGGACACGCACAAAGAGAGATGGAGGACACTGATTCGCTGTGACGACCCCCTGAAGGGAAAAGCCGAAAGGAAAAGAAAAAAGAAGTTGATTATTCAATAAGATTTTTTTCTTTAACGCAAATACACAGGAGAGTAGATGAAATTAAAATGATAGATTTCAGATGTGATTGTTATCACGCAAACATTTTTTTTTTGCATACAATCATTCAATAGAGTTCTTTAGCTTCTGATAATGTCTTTATTGCTCTTTTTATCTTTTAGATGGTCATATTATGCGAGCTATTAAAAATTATACCAAATATGTGGGTTACTGCTTCAATGAGAATAATTAAAAAAAAAAAAAAATTTTTTTTTTTTTTTTTTTTTTATATATCATATATATATAATATATAAATTTATATATATATATATATATATATAATTTCACACTTGTTGGATGACAAATATTGCCACTGGTCACTTTAGGATATTCTGCACTAAGTGAACAACTGTGATTTTATTCTATCACTGATCACTTTAGCTATGCTTGATACTTTGCATTTTGTCTCACAGTTGTTCCTGAGAGGTACCACTTACATTACGGAATGACCTTCAATTCTTATTTGTCACATCCTTGTTTATGATGATACTAGTGCAGCGTGTTCTACCAAAGACAAATTCCTTCTGATTCTGGTGGTCCCTGTTGTTGTATTTTGAGCGGCATGCAATGTGCCACATAAAGTCTGGCCCAAAGGCAGTCCGAGATGGATCCCGTGCTAGCATGATGGACAGATGGACAATGTGTCCTTCGGTCCTCTCTTGTCGTCACATTTTCCTGTAGTCAGTTGATCCGTTTGATATTTTTCTTTTAATTTTACTAAAATGTCTGTTATTGAACAAAAGTTTATTGTGTTTAGAGAACCAAGGGTGGAGGAAATTAGTATAATTTTGATGGACTTGGTCACAAATGCACGAGCCATTTAAATGCTGCTCTGTCTTTACCTTCCAGTCATTTGTAACAAAAGGGTTTCCGTGCAGAACTATTTCCTGACACAAAAAGAAATTATGCAAATGTCAAATCATTCATTTGCCGTTATCAGGTGCAGTCATTGGTTGAGTTGATTTTCTTTCAGGAAAATGCAAAACAAAAACTACTTCTGTGTGCCCTGAGATTGATTTGAAAATCCTCCAGGGCTTGATTTTATAAATTCTAAGCATGAACTTCAGCAGAACTGGCTTCAGGGCAGTGACTAAAGGTCAACCGAAGAAAGACCTCAGAGGAGGTTTATGGATGTTGTCAAAGAGGACACGCACAAAGAGAGATGGAGGACACTGATTCGCTGTGACGACCCCCTGAAGGGAAAAGCCGAAAGGAAAAGAAAAAAGAAGTTGATTATTCAATAAGATTTTTTTCTTTAACGCAAATACACAGGAGAGTAGATGAAATTAAAATGATAGATTTCAGATGTGATTGTTATCACGCAAACATTTTTTTTTTGCATACAATCATTCAATAGAGTTCTTTAGCTTCTGATAATGTCTTTATTGCTCTTTTTATCTTTTAGATGGTCATATTATGCGAGCTATTAAAAATTATACCAAATATGTGGGTTACTGCTTCAATGAGAATAATTATTGCTGTTCTAAAATGTTCACAACTCAATGATCTCTCATCATGAACAAGACTTGCCTGAAAGCTTGCGTAAACACCCAAGGACAATTTTTCCACATTATGCTCTTACTGAGTACGGTACTGGACCTTTCATGCTTTTTGTCTATTCATCACACAGTTAATTGCCAGTAAATAGACTGAATCCACTTGAAGGAATTTATTGTGGCAAAATTGCCAAAATAAAACTCTCTCGGAATGGTAAGAAATAAACCAAGGAGGGAAGAGTTGTGTATCTTACAGTACTGCATACTGAATGTTTGGACACTTTCCTTCCTTCATTTGCACATCTGTTGCTCCTGTCTTCTTTTTATCCCTGTCATCTTGTGTCACACTCTCAGAAAGGGGAATACTCTTTATTACTCTTAACTCATAAGGCTGCATCATCAAATCCTTCATCTTCTCAAAGCCTCAATTATTCAGCAGCAAAGAGCCCAAATCAAATGACTAATGACTTTGATCAAGAGTAGCTTGCTGGCACCATGCAGAACTTTTTTTGGGTAAATTAAGAACAGAATAATACTCTTTGACAAGGACATACTCAGTAAGGGGTAGTTTTCAGTTTGTCAGTGGTTAATCACCTCTTGCCGTTCATATTCCGTAGCCCTGTCGGCTGAAAGCATGTACTACACGTGCAGTCAAAAAATAAAGAAGAAATTATCGCCGGTTCGCGTCTAAAAAATATATATATATATATATATATATATATATATATATATATATATATATATAGAGTACTTCCAGGTACTCTCCAGCTTCTCTCTGAGCCCTTGGTATTTCTCCATTTTCTCATGTTCCTTCTTTCTGATGTTTCCATCACTCGGGACCGCGACATCCACGACAACGGCTTTCCTTTCCCCTTTATCTATGAGCACGATATCTGGTTGGTTGGCCATTACCATCTTGTCAGTCTGTATCTGGAAGTCCCACAGGATATATCTATATATATATATATATATTGGCCATATATATATATGTATATATATATATATATATATATATATATATATATATATATATATATATATATATATATATATATATATATATATATATATATATATAATTTCACACTTGTTGGATGACAAATATTGCCACTGGTCACTTTAGGATATTCTGCACTAAGTGAACAACTGTGATTTTATTCTATCACTGATCACTTTAGCTATGCTTGATACTTTGCATTTTGTCTCACAGTTGTTCCTGAGAGGTACCACTTACATTACGGAATGACCTTCAATTCTTATTTGTCACATCCTTGTTTATGATGATACTAGTGCAGCGTGTTCTACCAAAGACAAATTCCTTCTGATTCTGGTGGTCCCTGTTGTTGTATTTTGAGCGGCATGCAATGTGCCACATAAAGTCTGGCCCAAAGGCAGTCCGAGATGGATCCCGTGCTAGCATGATGGACAGATGGACAATGTGTCCTTCGGTCCTCTCTTGTCGTCACATTTTCCTGTAGTCAGTTGATCCGTTTGATATTTTTCTTTTAATTTTACTAAAATGTCTGTTATTGAACAAAAGTTTATTGTGTTTAGAGAACCAAGGGTGGAGGAAATTAGTATAATTTTGATGGACTTGGTCACAAATGCACGAGCCATTTAAATGCTGCTCTGTCTTTACCTTCCAGTCATTTGTAACAAAAGGGTTTCCGTGCAGAACTATTTCCTGACACAAAAAGAAATTATGCAAATGTCAAATCATTCATTTGCCGTTATCAGGTGGCAGTCATTGGTTGAGTTGATTTTCTTTCAGGAAAATGCAAAACAAAAACTACTTCTGTGTGCCCTGAGATTGATTTGAAAATCCTCCAGGGCTTGATTTTATAAATTCTAAGCATGAACTTCAGCAGAACTGGCTTCAGGGCAGTGACTAAAGGTCAACCGACGTCTCCGGACAAGTTGTGTCCATAATTTGTAAAATCGCTTCAAATGAGGCGTAACATCGCTTCTACTGGGCATATTTTACAAAGATTCCACCACATATAGCTATATTTTACGTTTTAAGACTCGTGCTGAATATTCCGGAAGTCTTGTCTTTGAGTTGGTGACGAGTCCTCACCCTACATCACTGAAGGAACGCCCCTGACTGAGAAAGGACATACCTTGCATCACCTCAATGCATTTTGCGGTACTTTGTTTGGTCTGAAAACTTCTTGTTGATCCGTGTTGATGGCAAAATTAGAAGGAAAACACATAAATAACGCGATGGTGAATCCTTGTGTGTTGTGACAAGCATTTTGAGCCCATTGAGGTCATGTATTATTATTACACACGGAGCCCATGTATTATTACACACAGCTTTGTCGCCAACTTCTGCCTGTTTTGTTGGGTGCGACATTTCACTCCCCCATTGCTTCAAAATGACACGGAATAAATTCTTTAATCGATTGCAAACATGTATGCTTTCCTCTTCAGAACTATTTGAATCATATTCATAACTGGATGGGTAACAAGAAAGCATATTCTCCGAATCTGAAGCCATTGTTTTGATTCTCGAGCAAGGCAAGACGTCTTGGCGTGACGTCACGAACTGGGGGCGGGACTTTCTGGAAATTTTCGCAGATTTTGGACACTTTAAGTCATTTTTATTGGTGTTTTGCATTTGACTAAAAATATCATACTGTGTGTTTTGGGTATTTTAGATGCTATAAAACGTTTTTCTGACGTCAGTTAGGAAAGAAAAAAGTGATGTCGGTTGTCCTTTAAATAGAAACAGGGACATGGCCTGGGCTTCAGAGAACAGTGAACACTTGTCACATCCTCCTTAGAGCCAGGAGCCTCCCTTCCCTGCTCTCCAGACACACTCACCTGTTGCTCATTCCCTTGATTGTGCCTTCTGACTATAAAAGCCACCCATTCCCGCTCGGTCCGCGCCGGTGTATTCTCTGTAGTTTCCCTGTCGCCCAGCAGTACGCAGGTTTGTTCCGTTTGTCTACTCGGTTGCCTGATTTAATGTTTTGCCCTGCGTGTCTCAGTAAAAACCTTTCTTGAACTTACCGTCTCCACCGTGTATTTTGGATCCAACCCTGTACTACTTTTCTTCGTCCCTCGAGTCCTGTCACCACTCTGTCACATCTCGTCGCCGTCCTGGGGGCGCCTCGCCCCTCCTGTCACCTCCTCCGCTGCTCCCGGGGAGACGGCCCCTCCCATCATCACGCACCTGGGTCCCCGCAGCTGATTGTCATTCCCTTGATTGTGCCTTCTGACTATATCTACCGATCGCGCTATTCAGTCGCCGTCGGAGTATTCTGAAAGCTACCCTGCTACTTCCGTGCCGTCAGATCAGCTGTCACCGATCTCCCTCACTCACCTCATCCTGCTGTCATTTTTTCATGCGTGCCTCAGTAAAGACTTTTGTTTACGACTATCTGTCTCGCCGTGTATTTTGGATCCGCACTCCCCGCTTTCCTTTCGTCACTCGAGCCCAGCCCTCGAGCCTCAAGTGACGTGACATAATACTCCGACCAACTATGGATCCCGCCGGCGAAGACAGATTTCTCGCCGCCCTCACCGAGCAAGCGGAGCGTTCGAGCCAGCTGGCCCGAGCCATCGCGGAAATCAGCCAAATTACCACCATGCTGGCTCAACGCTTCGAGGCGGCTGAGGCACGCATTTCCGCGCTCACGGCCAAGCCTTCCCCGCCCGTGAGTAGGCACGCTCCTCAATTTCCTCTTCCCTCCCGCTACGCAGGCGAAACCGGGCGCTGCGCTCAGTTTTTAATGCAGTGCACGCTCGTGTTTGAGCAACATCCATATGCCTGCGTTAGCGATGAGGCGAAGGTAGCCTTCATCACCAGCCTGCTCACGGGAGAAGCCGAGACGTGGGTGCTGGCCATCGGCGAGTCCCGACCGGAGCTGCGCACCTCGTACACGGACTTCGTCGCCGAGTTACGCCGGGTTTTCCATCATCCGGTGACGGAGTCCGAAGCTGAGGGGAGATTACTGGACTGCGTCCAAGGGGCCCGTTCAGCCGCGGAATACGCCGTCGACTTCCGCATCCAGGCCGCTGGCAGCGGCTACGGCGACCGAGCGTTGAGGGGGGTGTTTCGTCGCGGATTGAACACCGATCTCAAGGACGAGTTGGCTACCCGCGACGCTGGCACCACCTTCGACGACCTGGTTGCCATAGTCATCGGCCTGGATCACCGACTTCGAGAGCGACAGAGGGAGCAGCGCGGCCGGCGGCTCGACGAGCCCCGAAGCCGGTCCAGGTCTACCACACCCGGCGGCGAGCGTGTGCGGCGCCTGGAGGAATCCCCCGAACCCATGATCCTCGGGGGAAGGAACGACCACACTACCCCCGGGGCTCGTCGCACCCAAGGCCCCCAGGCGAAGACCTCAGGTCCATGCAAGTCCCCGTCAAGACGGCGACCACAGCGACCTCTGGAGGTCAAATCCACGACCCCCGTTACGCGGTTGGAGCTGGACAGCTAATTAATCGGCCCGTCCAGCTCCCAAACCGTGCGGGCCCTAGTGGACTCGGGGGCCGACGGGTGCATCATTGACCCCCAGCTGGTGGACTCGTTGGGCTGCCAGCTGATCGATCTCCACCCACCAAAGGAGATGGTCGACCTGGACGGCAGACTGTTAGCCCGAGTCACCCACCTCACGGCCCCGCTCAAACTCCGGGTCGCGGGGAACCACGTCGAGCACCGCCAATTTTTAGTTATGCCCTCCCGGAATGTGCCGTTGGTATTGGGTCTCCCCTGGCTCAATACCCACGACCCGTCAATCTCCTGGGAGGGTCCCACCATTCAGGGCTGGAGCCCCTACTGCTACGCCAACTGCCTACGGTCGGCTACGGCAGGGCGAGACGCCTCCCGCGGTGGACCGCCTGAGGCCATCTGCCTCAAGGGCGTGCCACATTGCTACCACGACCTGCGGGAGGTGTTCAGCAAAGACAACGCCCAATCCCTGCCGCCCCACCGACCGTATGACTGTGCTATTGACTTGCAGTCAGGGGCTCCATTACCGGACTCCAGACTTTTCCACATTTCACAACCGGAATGGGAAGCCCTGAGCACTTACATAGACTCCTCCCTCGCGGCGGGACTCATTCGGCCGTCACGGTCTCCGCTGGGCGCAGGGTTCTTCTTTATTGACAAGAAGGACGGAACCCTGCGTCCGTGTGTCGATTACCGGAGTCTGAACGACATCACCATCCGTAACAAATACCCCCTCCCCCTCATGGACTCAGCCTTCACGCCCCTTCAATCAGCAACCATTTTTTCAAAATTAGACCTCCGTAGCGCGTACCACTTGGTCCGCATCTGGGAGGGGGATGAATGGAAAACTGCATTTAAGACACAGTTAGGACATTTTGAATATCTGGTGATGCCGTTCGGACTCACGAACGCGCCCGCCGTCTTCCAAAATTTGATCAATGATGTGCTCAGGGACTTCCTCAATGTTTTTGTTTTTGTTTATCTTGACGATATTCTCATCTTTTCTCGTTCCGCAGAGGAGCACCGGCAACACGTCCGACGGGTCCTGGCGCGGCTCCTGCAAAACCGGCTGTATGTGAAGGCAGAGAAGTGTGAGTTCCATGTCCGCTCTCTGTCCTTCCTAGGGTTCATCGTGGAGCAGGGGCAGCTCAGGGCCGACCCGAGTAAAACCAAAGCGGTGGTGGAATGGCCGATCCCAAAGACGCGGAAACAGCTTCAGCGATTTTTGGGGTTTGCCAACTTCTACCGCCGCTTCATACGCGGGTATAGTCAGAAGGCACTCCCCTTCACTAACCTCACGTCCACCAAGATTCCCTTCAGGTGGACGCCCGATGCTGAGGGGGCATTCAATCGCCTCCGTCTAGCCTTCACCAATCCCCCTGTTCTGCGTCATCCCGACCCGGATCTCCCGTTCACGGTCGAGGTTGACGCATCCGAGTCCGGAGTAGGGGCCGTCCTGTCCCAGCGCTCTCCCACGGACCAGAAGCTACGCCCATGCGCCTTCTTCTCCCGCCGGCTCAGCCCCGCTGAGGCCAACTACGACGTCGGCAACCGGGAACTGCTGGCGGTCGTCCTGGCCCTGCAGGAATGGAGACACTGGCTTGAGGGAGCGAAACACCCCTTCCCCGTCTTCACTGACCATAACAACCTGGCGGCCATCCGGTCGGCCAAAAGACTGAACTCCCGTCAGGCCCGATGGTCACTCTTCCTCACCCGTTTTAACTTTTCTCTCACCTACTGCCCAGGGTCACAGAACACCAAGCCCGATGCCCTATCCCGCATCCATGAGCCGGCAGAAAAGGAGGAGACCACCACCAACATTCTGCCGGCCCAGCGCATCCTGGGTGCCCTGAGGTGGGAGGTTGAGAGAAAAGTCCAGCAAGCCCAGGGGACGACCCCCATCCCCAGGGGCTGTCCGAAGGATCGCCTGTTCGTCCCCCCCCCTCTTCGCACGGAGGTGCTCGTCTGGGGGCACACCTCCAGGATTGCCTGTCACCCGGGGGTCAACAGGACGATCCATCTCATCGCCCAACGATTCTGGTGGCCGGGGTTCCGGAGGGACATCACCCTCTTCGTGAAGGCCTGCCCGACCTGTGCCTGTGGGAAAGCCTCCTATCAGCCCCCGGCAGGACTCCTCCGGCCGCTACCGGTACCGTCCAGACCCTGGTCCCACATCTCCGTCGACTTTGTGACAGGCCTCCCCCCCTCCCGTGGCAAGACGGTCGTCCTTACCGTTGTGGACCGATTCTCCAAGTCGGCCCACTTCGTCCCGTTAACCAGGTTGCCGTCCGCCATCGAGACGGCTCAACTCCTGGTTAACCACGTCGTCCGTCTCCACGGGATTCCGACGGACATCGTGTCGGACCGGGGACCGCAGTTCGTGTCCAAGGTATGGAAACGTTTCTGTTGGTCCCTAGGGGCGTCGGCGAGCCTGTCGTCTGGATACCATCCCCAGACCAACGGACAGACGGAGAGGAAGAACCAGGACCTGGAGGCGGCCCTCCGGTGCGTGTGCCTCCACAACCCGGCGTCGTGGGCTCTGCACCTACCCTGGGTGGAGTACGCCCACAACTCCCTGATCTCCGCAGCCACAGGTCGGTCCCCATTTATGTCCGCCTGTGGCTATCAGCCGCCCTTGTTTCCCACTCAGGAGGGCCAGGTGGAGGTCCCGTCTATTGAACATCACCTCAGACGGGCCCACCGAGTCTGGAAGGAGACCAGGGACGCCCTGACACGCACCGCATCCCGGAACCAGCGGGTGGCGGACCATCACCGGAGACAGGCACCCAACTACCAGGTCGGGCAGGAGGTGTGGCTGTCGACGAGGGACCTTAGGCTGGCAGGGTCTTCAGCCAAGCTAGGCCTACGCTTCACGGGTCCCTTCCCCATCGAGGCCATCCTCAGCCCGGTCTCGGTGAGGCTCCGGCTGCCACCCACCATGAGGATGCACCCCGTTTTCCACGTTTCCCTCCTCAAGCCAGTGGAAACCTGCTCCTTAGCCCCCACGCCCACCCCCCCACATCCTCCCCGGATGTTGGCCGACGGACCGGTCTACACCGTGCGGGAGATACTGGACTCCAGGCGCATGGGCAGAGTGCAGTACCTGGTCAACTGGGAGGGCTATGGACTGGGAGGGCTATGGACCGGAGGAACGACAGTGGGTCCCACGTGCCTGGATCCTCGACCCGTCTCTCATCCGGGCGTTCCATGCGGCTCACCCCTCCAAACCTGGTGGGCCGCCAAGAGGCGTCCGTTGAGGGGGGGGGCACTGTCACATCTCGTCGCCGTCCTGGGGGCGCCCTGCCCCTCCTGTCACCTCCTCCGCGGCTCCCGGGGAGACGGCCCTTCCCATCATCACGCCCCTGGGTCCCCGCAGCTGATTGTCATTCCCTTGATTGTGCCTTCTGACTATATCTACCGATCGCGCTATTCAGTCGCCGTCGGAGTATTCTGAAAGCTACCCTGCTACTTCCGTGCCGTCAGATCAGCTGTCACCGATCTCCCTCACTCACCTCATCCTGCTGTCATTTTTTCATGCGTGCCTCAGTAAAGACTTTTGTTCACGACTATCTGTCTCGCCGTGTATTTTGGATCCGCACTCCCCGCTTTCCTTTCGTCACTCGAGCCCAGCCCTCGAGCCTCAAGTGACGTGACACACTCCTCGAGCGGATGTGACATAATACACCGGCCAACGATGGATCTCGCCGGGGGAGACAAATTCATATCCATCTTAGCCCATCAGGCGGGGCGTTCGAGCCAGCTGCCTCAAGCGGTCGCGGAGATCCGCCAAACCGTGTCCACACTGGCTCAACGCCTACAGGAGGTGGAGACACGCAACGCCACCCCTGACGCCCCCCCCCCCTCCCCCCGTGAGTGGGCGCGAGCTTCCTCTACCGCACCCCGCACGCTATGCAGGCGAACCCGGGAGCTGTGCTCAATTCCTGATGCAGTGCTCGCTGGTTTTCGAACAACAACCCTCCGCCTACATTGGCGACGGGGCCAAAGTAGCCTTCATAACCAGCCTGCTCACAGGGCAGGCCGAGACCTGGGTGTTGGCAGTCCGGGAGTCCCAGCCCGAACTTTGCTTCTCCTACCCGGACTTTGTGGCCGAGCTGCGGCAAGTTTTTCCACCACCCGGTCACAGAGTGCGAGGCGGAGGGACTTCTCCACGACTGCGTGCAAGGTACGCGTTCGGCCGCTGAATACTCGCCTTCCGCATCCTGGATGCCCGGAGTGGCTACAACGATTGAGCGCTGAGAGGAGTGTTTTGTCAAAAAAATTTGTCATGTAGTCATCTGCCTGGACCATCGCCTTCGGGAGAGGCAGTGGGAGCAAGGTCCCAGTGGCCCAGCGAACCCGGAAGCAAGCTGCGGACGTTCCACACCCGGCGGCAACAAGCGGTCGCAACGCCTGGAAGGGGCCCCCGAACCGATGCAGATGAGAAGCGGGAGCGATCGTGCCAACCCCGGGGTTCGTCACACTCAAGGCCCTCCGCTGAAGACCTCCAGCACCTGTAAGTCCCAGTCAAAACGGCGACCGCGTCAACCACCGGAGGCGGCAAGCACGGCGCCCGTTACGCGGTTGGAGTTGGACGGCGAATTAATTGGCCCGTCCAACTCCCAGGCGATCCCACTGCTTCATTGACCCCCAACTGGCAGTGACATTGGGCTGTGACATCGAGAACCTCAAGATCCCTAAAGAGATTCTTGACCTTGACGTCGACTGTTAACCAGGGTTACTCGCATCACCGCACCTCTTAAACTTCGGTTGTCGGGTAACCATGTCGAACACCGCCAATTCCTGCTCATGCCCTCCCGCAACATGCCACTCGTGCTGGGCCTCCCTTGGCTCAGCATCCATGACCCTTCAGTCTCGTGGGAGGGCCCCACCATACAGGGTTGGAGCCCCTACTGCTACGTAAACTGTCTACGGTCGGCTACGGCAGGGCGAGACTCCTCCCGTGGTGGCGCGCCCAAAGAGATCTGCCTTGAGGGCATGCCGCGTTGTTATCATGATCTGCGGGAGCCATTCAGTAAGGACAGCGCACAATCCCTGCCACCCCACCGACAGTATGACTGCGCTATCAAATTGCAGCCACTCCCGGACTCCCGACTTTACCATATTTCACACCCGGAACAAGAAGCCCTGAGCACATACATTGACTCTTCCCTTGCGGCGGGACTTATCCGACCCTCGCGTTCTACGCTCGGCGCAGTGTTCTTCTTTATTGAAAGAAAAGATAGGTCTGAACGACATCACCATTCGCAACAAATACCCTCTCCCTCTCATGGATTCGGCCTTCACGCCCCTCCAATCGGCTACTATTTTCACCAAATATGATTTGCGTAGCGCATACCACCTGGTTTGCATCAGAGAGGGGGACGAGTGGAAGACCGCATTCAAAACGCCCTTGGGGCATTTTGAATACCTGTAATGCTGTTCGGACTCACCAACGCTCCCGCCGTATTTCAAAACCTCATCAACGATGTGCTCAGGGAGTTCCTCAATGTGTTTGTCTTTGTGTATTTGGACGACATCCTCATATTTTCTAAATCCATAGAAGAACACCGGCAGCATGTCCGACGGGTCCTGGCGCGGCTCCTGCAAAACCGGCTCTATGTGAAGGCAGAGAAGTGCGAGTTCCACGTCCGCTCTCTGTCTTTTCTGGGGTTCGTCGTGGAGCAGGGGCAACTCCGGGCCGATCCCGCCAAGACCAAAGCGGTGGTAGAGTGGCCAATGCCGAAGACGCGCAAACAACTCCAGCGATTTTTGGGGTTTGCCAACTTCTACCGCCGCTTCATCCGCGGTGATAGTCAGAAGGCACTCCCCCTAACTAATCTCACCTCCACCAAGGTCCCCTTTAGGTGGACACCCGACGCAGAGGGGGCGTTTAGCCGCCTCCGTCACGCCTTCACCAACCCTCCGGTCTTACGTCACCCCGACCCGGACCTCACGTTCGCAGTTGAGGTCGACGCATCGGAGTCCAGGGTGGGGGCAGTATTATCCCAGTGCTCCCCGGTCGACCAGAAGCTCCACCCATCCTGCTGGCGCAACACATCCTCGGCGTCCTGAGGTGGGAGGTAGAGAAGAAGGTTCAGGAGGCCCAGGTGGGTAACCCTATCCCCAAGGGTTGCCCGGGGGATCGCCTATTTGTCCCCCCCCCCCGCTTTATGCACGGAGGTGCTGCACTGGGGACACGCCTCCAGGGTCGCCTGTCACCCGGGGTTCAACAGCACGATCCATCTCATCGCCCAGCGGTTCTGGTGGCCGGAGTACAGGAGGGACGTCACGGACTACGTGAGGTCTGTGCCCGCGGGAAAATCTCCCATCAACCCCCGGCGGGACTTCTCCAAGCGCTACCGGTCCCTTCCCGACCCTGGTCCCATATATCCCTGGACTTTGTCACGGGCCTCCCCCCTTCCCGTGGTAAGACGGTCGTCCTCACTGTGGTGGACGGGCATCAGCATCTTTTGGCAGACTTAGGAAGAGAGTCGTTCAAAACAAAGATCTCCAACTCTACACCAAGACTGCAGTTTATCGCGCTGTTGTTGTGTCAACCCTCCTCTACAGCTGCGAAGCATGGACCCTGTACAGTCGCCACCTCAGGATGCTTGAGGCACTGTTTAAAAAAACTTTTTTTTTGGTTTGTTTTTCAGAGAAATCACAAAGAGAGCTCCAATGATGACAACAGCCATGACCACACTTGTAGTGATGTTGGTCATAGTGCAAATGTCCCTGAGCTCCAGAGGCCGGTCAGTATCATCATAAGAATCTATCGTGCTTAATCTATTGCAAATTTCCCCATTGTGGGACTATTAAAGGCTTTATGATTCTGATTCTATTAATCGTAGATATGGGGAAAACATTAGATTCTTATTTAACATTTCTTGGTATGTTCTTCTTCTGATTATAGCAAACTTTTGATGTAGCCACAAGGGGGCACAAGCCAGTGTCTTGTTGTGCCGGTCCCAAGCCCGGATAAATACAGAGGGTGGTGTCAGGAAGGGCATCCGACGTAAATTTTTTTGCCAAAACAAATATGCGAATCAAACCTCTGAATCCCATACCGGATCGGTCGAGACCCGGGTTAACAACGGCCGCCATTGGTACTGTTGACCTTCAGGGTGCCAGTGGAAAATTGACTACTGCTGGTCGAAGAAGGAGAGGAGGGATATGTGCCCGGAGGAAAAGAGAGAAATAGAACGACAAGAGTGTAGAACTAAGAGTAGGAACTTTGAATGTAGGAACAATGACAGGTAAAGGTGGAGAGCTGGTTGACATGATGCAGAGAAGGAAAGTAGACTTACTGTGTGTCCAAGAAACCAGGTGGAAAGGGAGCAAGGCTAGAAGCTTAGGGTCAGGGTTTAAGTTGTTCTATCATGGTGAAGACAGAAAGAGAAATTGAGTTGGGGTTATCTTAAAAGAGGAGTTTGTTAGGATTGTCTTAGAAGTAAAAAGAGTATAAAATAGAATGATGAGTCTGAAGCTAGAAATTGAAGGCGTGATGTTCAATGTTGTTTGTGGGTATGCCCCACAAGTAGGATGTGAGCTGGCGGAGAAGGAGAAATTTTGGTTGGACTTTGATGAAGTCATACAGAACATCCTGAGAAGTGAGACGGTTGTAATTGGTGGAGATTTCAATGGACATGTTGGGGCAGGAAACAAAGATGATGAGGAGGTGATGAGCAGGTTTGGACTCCAGATGAGGAACGCTGAAGGACAGATGGTGGTTGACTTAGCTAAGAGAATGGAAATGGCTATTGTGAATACTTTCTTTCAGAAGAGACAGGAACATCGGGTGTCCTATAAGAGTGGAGGCAGAAGTACACAGGTAGACTACATTTTGTGTCATCTGCGCCATCTAAAGGAACTCAGTGACTGCAAAGTAGTTGTTGGTGAGAGTGTAGCCAGACATCATAGGTTGGTGGTGTGTCGGATGACGCTGGCAGTGAGGAAGATGAACCCAAAGGCTGAAGTCAGGACAAAATGGTGGAAGTTGAAAAAGGAAGAGTGTTGCATGGCATTTAGGAAGGAGGTAAGACAAGCACTGGGTTGGCAAGAGGTCCTTCCAGATAACTGGCAAACTACAGCGAACATAATCAGAGACACAGGTCGGAAAGTACTTGGTGTATCGAGTGGAGGAGAGGTAGATAAGGAGACTTGGTGGTGGAATGGGGAGATGCAGGAGTGTATACAGAGAAAGAGGTTAGCAAAGAAGAACTGGCACAATGAGAGGACGGACGAGAGTAGACAGCAGTAGACAAGGAGATGCAGCACATGGTTAAAGTAAAGGTGGGAAAGGCCAACCAAGTGGCCTATGATGACTTGTATGCTCGACTGATCTTTACAGGCTGGCGAGACAGAGAGACAAAGATGGTAAGGACCTGCAGCAGGTTCGGGTGATAAGGATAGAGATGGCAATGTATTAACAGGTGCCAGTACTGTGATGGCAAGATGGAAAGAGGACTTTGAAGAATTGATGAATGAGGAAAATGAGAGAGAAGGATGCTGACCCTTGAACTGCCAGGCAGGAGACCGAGAGGAAGACCGAAGAGGAGGTTTATGAATGTGGTCAAAAAGGACATGAAGGTAGCTGGTGTGAGAGAAGAGGATGCACAAAACCGGGATAGATGGAGGACATTGATTCGCTGTGGAGACCCCGAAAGGGAAAAGCCGAAAGGAAAAGAAGAAGATTAGATTCTTATTCACTCTCATATTATTATGAGAATAATTCTTAATTTGGGGGCGGCCCGGTAGTCGAGTGGTTAGCACACCGGCTACACAGTGCAGAGGTCGCCGGTTCGCATCCCGGTCCGGCCTCCCTGTGTGGAGTTTGCATGTTCTCCCCGGACCCGCGTGGGTTTTCTCCGGGTCCTCCGGTTTCCTCCCACACTCCAAAAACATGCATGGCAGGCAGATTGACCACTCCAAATTGTCCCTAGGTGTGAGTGTGAGAGTGACTGTTGTATGTCTTTGTGTGCCCTGCGATTGGCTGGCAACCAATTCAGGGTGTACCCCGCCTCGTGCCCGAAGACAGCTGAGATAGGCTCCAGCAACCCCCGCAACCCTAATGAGGAATAAGCGGTACGGAAAATGAGATGAGAGATGAGATAATTCTTAATTTCTTAATAATAATTTCTTTCATAACGTTGCTGCTGTGAAATGTAAATTTCTCCACTGCGAGACTAATAAAGGCAAATCCAATCCAATCCAATCCAATAAAGGATAACACGAAATCACTGGACGTTATCATACATACACACAGTGAGAGGGGGACAATGCTTTTCAAGAGTAATTAAAGCAACACTTTGATAGGCTGCATCGCTTATGGTCCAACTAGCATCTCTTCAAAACAATTGTCTTCCTATTACAATGTCTAATACGAGAATGAGCATGCTGAAGTTCAAAATTTGCACCAGAGAGATCTTTTGAAATTGTTTATTTCAATGTTTCAACACTTCTATGGCAATTCGCAGTGTGTAGCAAATATATCGATACAAAAGATACTTACTGTGAATCGATATTTGCTTAGGGGTTTCTATACAGTACCACCATTATCGAAATCTGTATCGGTCGCTGCGCTGTATCGGTCGCTGTATCGGTCGCGCCATTGGTCGACTTGGTCACGTGACGTATATGGCGCTTGGATGCCATACAATGGTGGCTTTTGGGCGCAACACGCTTTTCAGACCAAACATACTTCAACAACGTAAGTAATGTAAACGTTGCAGTTTTGGTTTTTCATGCATGTACTGGATTTAATTGTGTATCATTCAGATGTATCTTTATCGCTTGAAACAATCACTGTTTTTTCGTGGTTTCGTGTGAATAAAACGTGAGGATTTTGCATTGGTGGCATTTTTGAAAGGAAATAGTCATTAAAAAAGTGTAAAGACGTTTTTATTTTATGCACAAATGTATTTTTCACTTCACTACTGTACAAAAAGCATGTTAGATACGCAGTCCATGAACCCAATGATAAAATGACATGCCATATCAAAGATACCCCGTTTACGTGTTGCCCCACCCCCCTTTAATGCAGTTCGGCGCAGGACGGATATATCGACAGTACGGTTATATGGATATTTTTTCTAACTCCCGAGAATATCGATATAACGAGACTTTACTGTATATATATAAAAATCCTCGTCCCACCCACCATGGGTGGTGTCTGTCCCCCATTTTTGCGCGGGTCCTCTACCAGAGGCCAGGAAGCTTGAGGGTTCTGCGCAGTATCCGTGCTGTTCCTAGCACTGCGCTTTTCTGGACCGAGATATCTGATGTTGTTCCTGGGATCTGTTTCAACCACTCGTCTAGTTTGGGGGTCACTGCCCCGAGTGCTCCGACCACCACAGGCACGACTGTCACCTTTACCTTCCAGGCTCTCACCAGCTCCTCTCTGAGCCCTTGGTATTTCTCGATTTTCTCATGTTCCTTCTTTCTGATGTTTCCATCACTCGGGACCGCTAAATCGACGACAACAGCTTTCCTTTCCCCTTTATCTATGACCACGATATCTGGTTGGTTGGCCATTACCATCTTGTCAGTCTGTATCTGGAAGTCCCACAGGATCTTTGCTCGGTCATTCTCTACTACCTTGGGAGGTGTTTCCCATTTTGACCTTGGGGTTTCAAGTCCATACTCCGCACAGATGTTTCGGTAGACTATGCCAGCCACCTGGTTATGGTGCTCCATGTAGGCTTTCCCTGCCAGCATCTTACACCCTGCCGTTATGTGTTGGATTGTCTCAGGTGCCTCTTTGCACAACCTACACCTTGGGTCTTGCCTGGTGTGGTATATCCGTGCCTCTATGGCTCTGGTGTTCAGGGCCTGCTCGTGAGCAGCCAGGATGAGTGCCTTTGTGCTTTCCTTGAGGCCAGCCCTCTCTAGCCACTGATAGGACTTCTCGAGATCAGCCACTTCAGTTATGTTTCTGTGGTACATCCCGTGTAGGGGCTTTTCCTCCCATGATTGTCCCTCTTCCAGCACCTCATCCTCTGTTCCCCATTGTCTGAGACATTCTCTGCGTACATCATCCGTTGAAGCCTTCTCTTTGATGTATTCATTGAGCTTGGATGTTTCATCCTGGACAGTGGCTCTCACACTCACTAGTCCCCGGCCTCCTTCCTTACGGCTTGTGTACAGTCTCAGGGTGCTGGACTTGGGATGGAACCCTCCATGCATGGTGAGGAGTTTTCGGGTCTTAACATCCGTGGTCTGGATCTCTTCCTTTGGCCACCTGATTATTCCTGCATCTGATCACTGGCAGGGCATAGCTGTTTATTGCCCGGGTCTTGTTCTTGCCATTGAGCTGGCTTCTGAGGACTTGTGTGTTGGTAAAATAGGTATTTGGTCGTGGCCGCTTTCCTTGTTGCGAGTTCGAGGTTGCCATTGGCCTGTGGTATACGGAAGTACTTGTAGCTGTTTTCAATGTCTGCTATTGTTCCTTCAGGGAGTGAGACCCCTTCAGTGTGGACTACCTTGCCCCTCTTAGTCCCCATCCGACTACATTTCTCCAGCCCGAATGACATCCCAATGTCACTGCTGTAGATCCTGGTTGTGTGGATCAGGGAGTCTATGTCCCTTTCGCTCTTAGCATACAGCTTAATGTCATCCATGTAGAGGAGGTAACTGATTGTAGCTCCATTTCTGAGGCGGTATCCATAGCCCGTTTTGGCGATTATTTGGCTGAGGGGGTTCAGTCCTATGCAGAACATCAGTGGGGAGAGTATGGGGAGAGTGTGTTTTATTTGTATTTATAATAACAATACTACTACTACTACTACTACTACTACTACTACTACTACTACTACTACTACTACTACTACTACTACTACTACTACTACTACTAATAATAATAATAATAATAATAATAATAATAATAATAATAATAATAATAATAATAATAATAGGGCGGCCCGGTAGTCGAGTGGTTAGCACAACGGCTTCACAGTGCAGAGGTCGACGGTTCGCGTCCCGGTCCGGCCTCCCTGTGTGGAGTTTGCATGTTCTCCCCAGACCCGCGTGGGTTTTCTCCGGGTCCTCCGGTTTCCTCCCACACTCCAAAAACATGCATGGCAGGCAGATTGACCACTCCAAATTGTCCCTAGGTGTGAGTGTGAGAGTGACTGTTGTATGTCTTTGTGTGCCCTGCGATGTCCCGGTCCGGCCTCCCTGTGCCCGAAGACAGCTGAGATAGGCTCCAGCAACCCCCGCGACCCTAATGAGGAATAAGCGGTACGGAAAATGAGATGAGATGAGATAATAATAATAATAATAATAATAATAATAATGATGATAATAATAATACATTACATTTTAAGTGCCTTTCAAAGCTCTCAAGGACACTTTACAGTCACAGACAAGCATAGGTACTATAATAAATAAAATACAATCACAAATAGAATGCAATAAATGAAATACAATTATAAATAGAAACAAGAGACCTGTTTTTTTGTGCAGGGAGATCAGATGGGAAGATGCTGCTCCTCAAGAAGGTGCCTGTTCCACCACAGCAAACAAAAGGTAAAGTGTTCTCTCTTGGTTCGTGACTGAATTATCGTCTGACAAGCAACGGTGGTAGGGGTCTATATACTGCATGGGTAGGGGAAATATGATACATTATTTTTGTTTTTCATTACCATAATGTATTGTTATCCTACAAAAATGCTCTATATCTCTTCCTCCTCATAACATTCTATGGGATATTTAGTATTGAACAACTTCAAGTTAACGTCGAGGGTGTATAGAAATCGGAATGGAATCTTTAAAATCATGTTTTCTCAGTAGTAAATATCGACGAGAAGGTTTCTTCAGCCGTCATCTGTACACATTTGAAGGTTTCGGACGTTTCGCCTCCTATCCAAGAGGCTTCGTCAGCGAACTAAAGTCTGACTGGTCGTATCGGCCCTATTTATCAGTAGTAAATAGATAAGCATTTCTTCACGTAATGTGAACCCTTACAAAATAAATTGATCCCACCCCCAAAAAATCTGAATTGCATTCAGACCTCCACCGTGAACATAGCACTGAAGTACATATTCCTGATTTTGTAGAACTCAATATATTTATTCTGTGTTTCCTAATAATAGGTAAATTGGATGGTAGGGCGGAGGGAAGGAAGAAGTAAAAATGAAAATAAAAAAGTGGACAGAAGAAGAAATCCACGCTATGGAGAAAACATTGATGGACTCCATCAGGTCTCTCAAGGTTCCAGGCAAAGCAGAATGCATGAACTGCATTAAGGCTTCACCAGAAGAATTGAAAGGGAGAACTTGGAAGGGAGTTAAATATCGTGAAAAACCGCATTGATGAATTAATGAGAATGTCCGCAAAATGCAGGTATGGTTAGGTTATGGGAGGGGGCTTGGACCCAGTTGTGCATGTGAACAAAATACTTCACAATTTATGTGTTCAAAATTTAGAATTGTCAAACTGTATACTATCATGGCTCATGCAAAACACAATTGCTGACCTTACAGGTTCTAAATATTGTCTCTTGAAAAAAATAAGCGCCACCTGCTGATAGTTTTGGTTTGACATTGTTCGTTAAGTCCCCACGGAGTTGCAAAACACCTGGAAAAATTAAATCAAGAATTATGCCATTTTAAAGTGATTTCTGAGTGAGCACAGGCTAAAAAAATTGGGTCCTAAAATCACATTTTTATGAGTTTCATAAATATGTTTTTTTCATGTTTGAAATTGGGTTCCCACGGGTCAAAACTTTTGCACACCATGTCCCCACCATGTAGCAAAAACGTGTATGCGTGTGTGTGTGTGGGGGGGGGGGGGTGTGGATGGATGGATGGATGAAGTGGATGATGATGAGTGAACACATGCAAGGATGGATGGATGGATGGATGGATGGATGATTGGTGGGTGAACTGGGGTTGGATGGATGGATGAAATGAGTGGGTGGGTGCATAGATGGATGGATGGATGAATGTATAGGAGAAGCAGCTGGGTGTTAAGTAAGCCTAGGAATGTGGGATATTATAAATGTCCTGTAGTATCTTACAGATAATGCACCAGCTACAAAAATAAGGCATGGATTATTTGTGAATTACGTTCAGGGTTTTACCCTTCAAAATACGTCAGTTTAATTGTTAAGCAACGATTGACCCATAAACCTACATGTGGACTCGTGTGTAATTCAGAACAATTGATTTCCTATTTTCAATTAATAATTGTAATGAGGGACAGCGTATTTCAGACTGTTTGGGAAATGGGTCAATGAGGGGGAAGGCCGGCCAGATGGATGAAACAGTTCACAGCTCATATGGCGGCACTTTTGGCCAACACTGACTGGCCAATGTATTTGTGCCTTCACACTGAATGTTTGCGCATCTGTATGATGAAGATATTTTTGTTTGATGGAGACCATGATTTATTGTAGATTGGGCAAAATTGTACTCATCCACAACTAATGTGTCTTTCCTTGCACTGACCTTTGCACAAGGTTGTATGACTGTGTAATTGCTGTAATTAGACTTTATCAACACATTGTCACGAGAGACTTGCATTAGATCTGGCAACAGTTGACTTGATGGCTTTAGAGTGAGTTCGGTATGCTGGAAATGTCAATTTGTCTTTATCTACAGTAATTATATTTTAATGATCTTGTCTAATGCAAAATGCCCTTAAAACTGAGATGCGCCTAAGGCTACATTTGCCTTGGGCCAGAGGTCAAAGCTCCATCACATTATAATAATACATTTCATTTATAAGGACCTTTCAAAACTCTCAAGGTCACTTTACAGTCACATGATAAGTTTTTCTTTGGGTGAGCAGCGGCTGCCACATGCGCCAGCGTTCACTCAACCTGGAATAACTCAAATAGAAAGAAAGCTAGCTAGCTAGCTAATGAATAGCTAATGCATAGTCAGCTAGCTAGCTAATAGATATCTAACAGATAGCCAGTTGGCTAGCTAATAGCCAGCCAGCTAGCCAGGTAGCCAGCCAATAGATAGCTAATAAATAGCCAGCGAGCTGGATAGATAGCCAGATAGATAGCTAATAGATAGCCATCTAACTAGCTAACATATATCCAACAGATAGCCAGCCAGCTGGATAGATAGCTAATAGATACCGAGCTAGATAATAGATAGCCAGCTAGCTAGCTAATAGATAGCCAGATAGCTAGCCAGCCAATAGATAGCTAATAAATAGCCAGTCAGCTAGCTAGCTAATATCCAGCCAGCTAATAGCTAGCTAGCTGGATAGATAGCCAATATATAGCCAGCTAGCTAGCTAGATAGCTAATAGATAGCCAGCTAACTAGCTAACTAGCTAACATATATCCAACAGAACATTACTGAAGGGGAGTCACTCACCTGACAACAAGGGAGGAATTGCAGAAGGATTATTTTACCAACACACCGACAATTAAGGCACATATCAATCTCAAGATTGTATGGATAATTTAGTCCCCATTAAACAAAAAAGACAAAAAAATGCTACCATCATTCAAAAAGTAGCAGTACAAGAATAAAGTTGTTATTTTAAGAGGAAAAACTACTTTTCAATCATCCCTTTTCTGCTGATTCAACAAAATTATAGGTTCCAAAAAATGTTTAGTGTTCTCTGGGTACTTGAGTTTCCTTCAACATTCCAAAACCATGATTAGTGTCATCCTTCTGTTTGTTTAGGTTTCACGGCCTGTTGGAGTGGAGGGCGTTCTCTTCAGCTGTGCACCTGTCTTTCGTTTCAATTCGTGGACGGCTTCAGCACTTCCAAGCTGACATCTCGGTCTTAGTATCCAACCTTGCTCATGACTCTTGTACCAAGTGCTTCTTTATTCCAGGCGGTCTGCATCTTGCCCCATCGATCCATTGTTACGTCGTGTGTTTACTCACGTAAGTAGCGCTTTTGTCATTCTTGGTCATTATTGTGCATGAAATTGGATTTTCTTGTCCTTTTGTGACAAGTGATTTTGTGTTCATATTGATGTAAATATGGCATTTTCCTGAAGAAACATTTTCCTTGAACTGTCATACTTTTCTATGGTTGTGAAATTAAATTCTATGTTTCATGGTAGGTTAATTAAACAATAAATTATCCCAATATGTGACTGAGCGCAGATGATTGTTTGTCAGTATTTGTGCAGGCAACCGATACAGCCCCAGCAACCCTCACCACCTACCCGATTGCAGCTGGCATAGGCTCCAAAGTGCCTGCGACCCTCGTAATAATAGATGGATGAAGAAGTTTGACAATGACAACGATACTTAGTGCAGCTCAATATCATATCAATATCATAAGTAGACTGTACAAAATACAATACATACTTATTGATTTGTATAGCACTTTAACAATAGCTGAAGCTGTAACAAACCGCTAACGGGGACAATAGGGTAAATGCTGCCCCCTCATGGAAGAGAAAAATCTTGCCAGAGGTCTGACCAGCGCTTTATCAGCACCCCCCGCAAGAAAAACCAAAACCCGAAAAAAATTGGGCATAGTGCTACACGTCATACTTTTCAATTCTCGAGTTAGTTTGCTTTTTTGGGGGGGGGCATCCAAAAAAATTGGAAATATCGATCAATCACCTTTAATTGTGGATTAATCACAAAATAATCGATGGATGATTAACTGATTAAAATAATTAGTTTGAGACTAAAGGCTATTATTTATTATTATTATTATTATTATTGTTGTTGTTGTTCTTCTTGTGTAATGATCATTTTATGTTACTTCCGGGTTGAGTGAACGCTGGAGCATGTGGCTGCCGCTGCTCATCCACAGAAAAAAAAAATATCCTGTGACTGTAAAGTGTCCTTGAGAGTTTTGAAACGCGCTTAGAAATGAAATGTATTATTATTATTATTATTATTATTATTATTATTATTATTATTATTATTATTATTATTATTATTATTATTATCTCATCTCATCTCATCTCATTTTCTGTACCGCTTATTCCTCATTAGGGTCACGGGGGTTGCTGGAGCCTATCTCAGCTGTCTTCGGGCACGAGGCGGGGGACACCCTGAATTGGTTGCCAGCCAAACGCAGGGCACACAAAGACGTACAACAGTCACTCTCACACTCACACCTAGGGACAATTTGGAGTGGTCAATCTGCCTGCCATGCATGTTTTTGGAGTGTGGGAGGAAACCGGAGGACCCGGAGAAAACCCACGCGGGTCCGGGGAGAACATGCAAACTCCACACAGGGAGGCCGGACCAGGACGCGAACCGGCGACCTCTGCACTGTGAAGCCGGTGTGCTAACCACTCGACTACCAGGCCGCCTATTATTATTATTTTAATAATAATTTAATTTTAATCTGATTGGGCATGCATTTGTCCCTGAGCAAGAGTTATACAAGCCTTTGTTCAGTATTTAATGAAAAACATCAACACATTATCACCAAGGTTATCACCAGACAAATATCGGGTTGGTCTCATCAGAAAGACACAGCGATAGCTGCTCTCAGAAAGTGATGTGAATATTCGACATTTGCTGATTAAAAGGACGTTTTAGGTGAAGCTTATGCTCTGATAAGAATTGTTGTAAACGTATATTGAAGGATTCAGTCTGATTCTGCTACTGATGCCTTCAAGTTTTGTTTTTTGTTGCAGGTATCAAGTCTGCGAAACTAAGGGGATTGGGACAAGGGATGGAAGCTGTTCCTATGCCCCTCATCGGATGAGGGCCTAATCCCTGAACCAAAGTGGATGAAGACAGCCAATGAATAATTGCTAGCTATTTTCAAGTCCAAGCAAAATCGGTCCTGTGTGGTGGAAAGGATCTATTGTGCTGGTCACTTCAGCTGAAAGCCGGCAGTGGATGATAAACATGTTATGTGGAAATTAATCAGAGTGCAGTTGGAGAGAGAAAAATGGGGGCTGTTTGAGAGAAGGAGGGAAGCAGGTGGGAAAGCAGTGTCGAGTGGGAAAGTTGTTTTTCTCTTTAATGGGTTGTCTATCATGAGGTTTAGCAAACGTGAGGTGGGTAATCAAAGGTTACTGAGGTCACATGCCACTACATTTCTCAATTTCTCCTTAGCGAAACATGATGACATTCCTGGGGTGAGAAAAAATGTCTCATAGAAAATAACTAGTGAAAATAGCTTCGCTGATAAAATCTTTGTGCTCTAAATAACAGTTTAAGCAAAACGTATACCTGTAAGAAAACCTACATTACGGATTCAGGTTCTTGGCTATGAACTAAATTACTCACTTATCATGGTTGGACAAAACCATCCTGATTCCATTTGCAATTGAATTCATTTTCAACAAATTGACAGAGAAAAAATATTTTTGAGGCATTCTAGAAAGACATCCGGAGAGGAGCATGAGCTTTGATTTGGTGCGAACCAACTTCAGAAATATAGGCTACATACAAATGATGGTTTATTTACAGTACAAACAGATGTGAGGATAAAAGGGTTATGATTTAAAAACGTATTTGGTACGCTCTATTGGAGATAAGAGCAAAATTTGGAAACACGAATGTTTGTATTTAATGAATTGTGGTAATTCGTTTCGAAGCGCTTCTGTCGCAGTTTATCAGGTATTTCTTATATTATGTGACTATACACCAGGTGACAGTGTTGCTATAAAAGCACTGATGATAAATAATAGCATGTTAAGTAAAATATGGTGTTTTGCTCGACTCTGGCCTTGTTATTTTGCCTCAGGACAAAACATGCTTAACCTGGTTCCGGATGATTAAAAGGACAGATAAAAATCCACTTCCGAGGTTGATTAATCCAACATTTTTAAAACACTTCTTATTTGCCACCAATACCATTCACAACCTGAGCACCTTGGGCCAAGAAAAGAAAGCAGAAATGCTATGCGCAAGGAAACGACTCCAAAACTAGTGCTGTTGGAATGTCAGACGATTTATGTTGACTCATTTTGCAACTGAATTACAACCCTCCCATAAGGAAGAAAAAAAACTGAACATTCACATACGGTTGTGCGCGCACATGCACTCGTACACACCTTTTTGCAGTCAGTTTGGTACTATTCTGTAATCATTTAAAATTATTTCTTATTTGAAGCAGCACTCAAGTACAGTGATACCTCGGTTTACGTACCCCTTGGCTTACGAACTTTTCGATATACAAACGTTAAATGTATGAAAATTTTACCCCGCATACGCGACTATCGATATATCCGACCCTGTTTGCATGTAATTTTCTCCGTGCGGGCGGCCCGGTAGTTGAGTGGTGAGCACACCGGCTTCACAGTGCAGAGGTCGCCGGTTCGCATCCCGGTCCGGCCTTCCTGTGTGGAGTTTGCATGTTCTCCTCGGGCCCGCGTGGGTTTTCTCCGGGTCCTCCGGTTTCCTCCCACACTTCAAAAACATGCATGGCAGGAAGATTGACCACTCCAAATTGTCCCTAGGTGTGAGTGTGAGACTGTTGTATGTCTTTGTGTGCCCTGCGATTGACTGGCAACCAATTCAGGGTGTCCCCCGCCTCGTGCCCGAAGACAGCTGAGATAGGCTCCAGCAACCCCCGCGACCCTAATAAGGAATAAGCGGTACGGAAAATGAGATGAGATGAGGTAGTGTGACATTCCTCACAATCACCATCAAAATCAATGTTGGTATAGTGATACCTTGGCTTACGAACTTAATTGGTTCCCAGACAGAGTGTGTAAGGTGAAAAGTGTGTATCCCAAAAATTAATTTCCCATTTAATAATAATAATAATAATAATAATAATAATACATTTAATTTACAAGCGCCTTTCTGAACACTCAAGGACACTTTACAACAAAGACAACACACAAAACAGTAAAATCATGTATGAGAAGGTTTCTTCAGCCGTCATCTGTACAAATGTGAAGGTTTCGGACGTTTCGCCTCCTATCCAAGAGGCTTCGTCAGCGAACTAAAGTCTGACTGGTCTTATCGGCCCTATTTATATATCCCTAATGTCCAGACGTGGTGGCGCCGGACACAGCTATGATAGGTCCCTACTCTCAGGTTGGGGGGGCAGAGGACCCCTCCCTGTGGCCCCACTGACTGTTCCTACATTCCTGACTATACAATCAGTCTCTTGGATAGGAGGCGAAACGTCCGAAACCTTCACATTTGTACAGATGACGGCTGAAGAAACCTTCTCAGCGATGGACCACTCCTGTACGACTGAGAGCTTACACAGAAGTAAAATCATGTATAAAACAATAAATAATAAAACAGCATAATAAATTAGACCATGTAAGCAAGTTTAAACAGGTGGGTTTTCAGGTGAGATTTGAAAGTAGGAAGGGAGTCAATGTTGCGGATGTTGGGTGGAAGTGAGTTCCAGAGTTTAGGAGCGGAGCGGCTGAAAGCTCTGCATCCCATCGTTGTGAGACGGGCAGAGGGCGTGTAGAGGTGGAGGGAGGAAGAGGATCTGAGGGCCCGAGTAGGAACGGAGATTTGAATTAGGTCAGACAGATAGGGGGGGGGCAAGGTTATGGATGGCTTTAAATGTAAACAGAAGTATCTTGAATTCAATACGGAGTTTAACAGGGAGCCAGTGGAGCTGTTGGAGGACAGGAGTGATGTGGTGAAATTAGGGTTTTTTTGTGATGATCCGGGCTGAGGAATTTTGGACTAGTTGGAGTTTATGGAGACATTTTTGATTGACCCCGAAAAGAAGTGAATTACAATAATCGATACGGGAAGTGACGAGACTGTGGTTATTTATGTGGGAGTGAAAAGATAGTGTGCTATCAAGGATGACACCCAGGCTCTTAACCTGAAGGGTGGGGGACACGGTAGAATTGTCAATGGTGAGAGAGAAACTGTTTGCTTTGTGAAGGGTGGATTTTGTACCGACAAGGAGAAGTTCAGTTTTTTCGCTGTTTAGATTGAGAAAGTTATGAGAAAACCAGGATTTGATTTCTGAGAGGCAAAGTGTAAGGGATGCAGGTGGAAGAGAGGCGTCGGGTTTACTGGAGAACATTTCCCAAATGTTCCCATAAAACACAATTTCTACTTTCTAATTTTCTAAGCCGTAAAACTACACGAAATATACCTTATTTTATATATAATAAATGTGCTATAGTATTATAATTAAAGAAATAAACTGTACTGTATAATAAAGTTGTTTTATTTACCTTTGTGATGGTCGTTGATGGCTTGATGGAATGGAGTGGCCGGTTTCCTCAGCATTAAACACTTGCTGAGGAACGTAAACTTCTTCTTTCACCATCTTGAGGAATGACCCCTTGTAGGTGCTTTCTCTGCGATAATTTTACCTAGTTCCTCATCAATTGTGTGCTGTTTAGCTGGGTTGATAGCTTTTTGCATCAAGTGTACAGATGGCTTGTGCGGGTTGTTTGTGGAGCCTGATTGATGGGATATTTTAACCTAGCAGTCAACACTCTGCCTTTGAACTATCAAAGTTGAAACCCTCTCACTGTCGTCTGCCTGTCTCTTTAATGTTTAAACCACCTCCCCTCACTGCTGCGTTCTTAACCAATCACGTGGTTTTAACCGAAGACTGGGGGTGGGGAATAGAGGACAAAAACAGTTGGCTGCCATTTTCTTTTAGGAGAACTACACATCACTCATTGCCGCAGCTCCATGTGTATCCCGGAAAAATAGTTTGTATGCCAAGGTAAAAATTTCATGAATTTAACATTCGTAAAACGAAATGGTACAATATTTAATTAGGACTACAATTTCACAAAGTAGAGCGTAGACCACCACATACGGACGATTAATAAAAGTGAAAATAATTCAATGATCTTTTCGATTAGGTGTTTTTGTTTATCGTTTCTGGTGAACCACACTGTAAACCCGAACAGTACTACTGACTCGAAGTCATTAAGGTCCGTAAATTCAAAAGCCGAGTTTTCTGAATGAGTCATGCGTTTTTATTTTGCAGTACATCCATACTTATGAGTTAATGTCAATCGTTTACTCATATCTTTTAAGTAAATGGCAGGACACTGCGTGATGACATCACTGCATGGTCTCATCGGACGCCATTTGAATTCTCAACGGCTGAATCTGGCAGAGACCGACGGATTATTTATCTTAAATTAGGGTGGAAAGACAAGACAAACAATATTATTTAATATATATGTATATATTACAAGGACCTAGTGTGTCAATGCTGTAGTCGCTGCACAGGAAAGGAATATTTTGGAAAGTCCGTTTGAGGCTCTTGCCTCCTTTGCAAGCTAGCAAAGATGCGAGTTTGTGGTCATGTTTGCGACTGAGGCCATCATCCACAGCTGCATTATCTGAGCTTGGGACTTCTCCTAATGTTACGAGCTCTTCTGTGGTAAGTAGGAATGTTTCTTAAACGTCTCTTGTTTGTTGAAAGACACAGCAGTGTTATTAAGACAATTGTACCGCACAGGTTTGTTTGGGCGGTGGTGGAGTAATATCTACCACGGGGTGTTGCAAGTTATGTTTGTGTCAGCGAAGGTCCGAGAATAATCGTCAAATGGGTGTTAAATTAAGTTTTATATGAACTTCAAAAGTTATAAGGGTCACCCAAAATCCGCCACACAGAGGCTGCAATGCCAGCAGGTTGGTGCTTGGAGTTAACTTTGTTTGCAAACGGCAGCACCGCGCGTCATTGTCCAGCACAAGATGTCATGCTCATTCACCGTGCAACAGTAGTGCTGCAGTTTTAAGAAAGCACTAAGTAAATATAATGCTAGCCAAATAAAATATAACTACTATGTACAATTGGTGTAGTTTTAAATGGTCATTCATGTGTAAACATAAAACTTTTTAAATGTATTTTTGGCACATTAAAGACACTGAGAGAGCTAATGGAGGCCAAGTCATCAAACTGCAAACACCTGACTGGCTTGATGGCATCATTTAATCTGGTAAATTAGATTATTTATTCACTTTAAAAAGTAAACATGGATCAAGGTGTTTAATTAAATTAAATGATTACATTTGTTGTCTGTTTTTTTTCTATTCAACCTTTTAGCCGCAGGGTGGAAATGGGGGAAACCACCATTATCTAAGGTATGTTTACATTTTTATTAATGGTACATTGTTAATTACCCGATGCATATTAAAAATAATACATGTGGGTATTTTTTATATTGAACATAATTTTACCTAAACTTAATTTTCTATAGGGCATGTACTGTCTTGGGTTTGAGATGCTGATGGCAAGTACTGCAATGTTAAGCTCCTGTCACTTTCCCCAAATTAAAACTTTGCTTTTTTTCTCCTCTTGCTTTTGATAAAGGAAGAGCATGATATACACGAGATGCAGTCTGGCCCTTCGTGCTCTGCCTTCATACCTATGAGAAGATGACTCAGAGTTCTTCAAGACATGCAATGTATGTATTGCCTGATTTAACACAAATATCTATTATTGATGGCCACAATATATGCTATACATGTTGTTTATCTTTTTTTTTAGCAAACCAAATCTGACTTCTTAAATATCACATTGATCATCTATTTGGCCTGGCCTATTGGTGCTGAGGCAGCACTTCCTTTTGCAAGGCCAAGCTTTTAAGAAATCTGTGACACATTTGTGCCTGTTGTTGAATGTAAAAAAATAGTTCAGTTAAAAAAAAGTAAAATATTGAGGAAGAAAGTATATCTTTGTCTCATATTATTTGTCAAACAGATGCATTCACATCTGTAGTATTCCAATCTTGAGATAGCAATTCAAGCCTGAGAACAGCTTTTTAAGCAAACGTGCCTGTACTTGGGTAATGTACTCGATACAGTGCCAGAGCACTGGCATGTTTGTGTTCATTCTTATAAAACAAAAAAGACATTGGGCCTAAGAATAGTTGAGTAATGTGAAAAAAATCCCAAAATCACATTTGGGTAAGATTTTTGAGTCAATATAATTTGAACAAATCATTATGACTCCGAAAGCCTGTTAACTTGGGTAGTGTTGTGTAAAGACAAGAAAATGTAAACTCATCTTTATTTCTGCATTTAATTCCAGTGCATAACCCCAAATTCAGCTTCTTGATTCATCTCTGTAACATGTTACTTTATTCTGTATGTGTGTAGTTTGCAGTGGGGAGAAGATCCAGACATGGAGAACACTCCTGTCGCACTCTCTGTGGCAACTGACAGACAACCCCATATGTATTGCATTTAGATTATCCAAAGAAACTAATCCGCTCATTCACCTTTGTTCAGAAAATACTGCTGTGTCTTGATGATAACAGACCACTCAAACCACACCTGCTATGTTTGAAAAATTCTTTGTTCCGCAATATTGAAGGCATCAGTGCCTACAATATTGAGGAACAAAGGTAACACTGGATAAGTAATTTCAGAGTTTTCCTCTTCGTTGTATACCTCAACATTGATGTTTGTGACTGATTTTCTTTTAATAATTTGATGTGTAACCTTGGATTCCACCAAAATGTCGTTTTTCATTTCATGAATAATGTGTTTATTTTTAGTAATTTTGACCTTGATTTGCACCTTCTAGCGAGTAAATTGAAATGTATTCTCTTGTATTTAATCAAGTATATGCTTATCAGGTAATATTTTTAGTATAATTTGTTGTTTGTTTTGTTTTGTTGTTGTGTTTATTTCACATCTTTATCACAATGTTATGTTAATTACTAAAAAGAACTGCTCAGAGGTGTCGTTGGTTGGCGACCAACGGATGGCGCTGTCGGCTCCGCCTGCACCTGCACAGATGCTGGTCATCCCGATCAGTGGCGGACTGCCACATTCGGATTGGCGACCAACGGCTAGCGCTGTCAGACCTGCCTGCTGCCTCGCAGGTGCTGGTCGTTCCCAATCAGTGACACTCAAAAGGACTCCCGGCACGCTCATTCGCTGTCGGGTCATTGTTGTATGCTCTGTATGCTTTGTATGCAAGGTGTATGCATTGTATGCTGTGCATGTTTGTTTCATCTTGGCAGACTTTTACTCTTGGTCTTTATTTGATACTTTGTATTTTTCTGTTTGAATGATTTTGATGTTTTAGATTTTCTTCCTGTTGACTTTATTTTAATAAAATTTCTGAAATACAACCTGCTGCTCCCTCCTGCCTGCTTTTTGGGATCCACATCTGCCATCACCACCTTGCAAACCGTGACAAGAGGTTTCTTTGTTGTTTTGGTATGTGGACATGCTGTGCATTTTAGTACTGTTATATTTAATGTTTTATCAAATGTTGTTTTAAACCTTAATTCAAAAAATGTGAACTAAAAAAAGACACGTAAGGTGTGCTTTTGTTTGTAGACATAGAAGGCAAATGTAAGTACAGTATCCATGAATATATGTTTTCATGTAACATAAATTTGAGTTGGTTAAGCTTCAATATAAACCTACTTTTAACTTAAAAATTAAGAGAACAACAAGAAAACAGAGTAAACTGAAAGTACATCTTTTAATTTCAGTCAAACTCATACAATTTATTTCCACTAGTCAAACATTTTGAGTAAACTGAAGGCATATTTTTTTAAGTTCAATCAAACTCATAAAATTTTATTTTCACGACTCAAATTTTGACGCAATCAGTTGCCACAAACATTTTCAGTACTTTCAACTTGTTGGGTTTTACAGTGCATGGTATTGAAAAAAAAATTGTAATTATCACTATGACTTGATCATTTTAAGATCAATCATGGTTTTCACGTGGCCTTGCTGAAGGTACGAGAGGACGTGCGCTTATCTCACCAGGACAGCAAAAGACTACAGAGGCATCAGGTATCTCCTCCCTATCTCATAATTAATTCCATCAGCATTAGCTTGTGCCACTGTTCAGTTTAACTTAATTCATCCGTGTTCGTGCTTTGTCTCGGCCATGATGACTTAACTTTTCTCGGAAACTTGAGCAAGCTGGCTGAAGTCATTGAACAACATGTCACACACACAAAACACAGAAGAAGCTGTGTGAGAGTGAAAAAAAATCCTGACGAAAAGCCCAACGGCAGGCTATTCCCAGAGTTCTTTTGTCTTCTATTTAGCCAATAGCAGCCTATCAGCTGAAACCAGCAGCTTAGTTCATTCTTTCCTACGGTAATTGTAGTAGCTCGAGACTTTGTTCCTCCATTCTCCCGGTGCAAGGATGACCTTCCCATCTCATTCAGGACTGCAGAGTCACCGCTTATGTACAAGTGGGGATTGAAAACTCATCTCCTTAAGAAACTTGCCACGTCTTACTTGGGCCTATTTGTCCTCTTTTTCTGGCAGATCACACCTCCATCTTGTCTTACAAAGAATTTAACCTTTTAAAACCCGTATACATTTTTTACTTTAACTCTCATGAACCCTGTTCCACAAGCTCAAGTAGCCAACACAAAGAAGAAGGTTGGTACAGATACATGGACATTTTTCTCAATGTGTGAATGCTGAGGAATAAAATGCAATGACATAGAAGTGCATGTCACAACTAATACACTGCATTTTCTTCTTCTGATTATAGCAAACTTTTAATGTAGCCACAAGGGGGCACAAGCCAGTGTCTTTTTGTGCTGGTCCCAAGCCCGGATAAATACAGAGGGTGGTGTCAGGAAGGGCATCCGACGTAAACATTTTTGCCAAAACAAATATGCGAATCAAACCTATAAATCCCATACCGGATCGATCGAGGCCTGGGTTAACATCGGCCGCCATTGGTACTATTGACCTTCAGGGTGCCAGTGGAAAATGGACTACTGTTGGTCGAAGAAGAAGAGGATGAAGGTGTGCCCGGAGGAAAAGAGAGAAATGGAACGCCAAGAGTATAGAACTTTGAATGTAGGAACAATGACAGGTAAAGGTCAAGAGCTGGTTGACATGATGCAGAGAAGAAAGGTAGACATACTGTGTGTCCCGGAGACCAGGTCTAAAGGGAGCTAGGCTAGAAGCTTAGGGTCAGGGTTTAAGTTGTTCTATCATGGTGAAGACAGAAAGAGAAATGTAGTTGGGGTTATCTTAAAAGAGGAGTTTGTTAGGAATGTCTTAGAAGTAAAAAGAGTATCAGATAGAATGATTAGTCTGAAGCTAGAAATTGAAGGTGTGATGTTCAATGTTGTTTGTGGGTATGCCGCACAAGTAGGATGTGAGCTAGCGGAGAAGGAGAAATTTTGGTTGGACTTTGATGAAGTCATACAGAACATCCCGAGAAGTGAGAGAGTTGTAATTGGTGGAGACTTCAATGGACATGTTGGGGCAGCAAACAAAGATGATGAGGAGGTGATGGGCAGGTTTGGACTCCAGATGAGGAACGCTGAAGGATAGATGGTGGTTGACTTTCCTAAGAGAATGGAAATGGCTATTGTGAATACTTTCTTTCAGAAGAGACAGGAACATAGGGTGACCTACAATAGTGGAGGCAGAAGTACACAGGTAGACTACATTTTGTGTCAACGGCGCCATCTAAAGGAAATCAGTGACTGCAAAGTAGTGGTTGGTGAGACTGTAGCCAGACAACATAGGTTGCTGGTGTGTAAGATGATGCTATCAGTGAGAAAGATGAAGAACCCAAAGGCTGAAGTGAGGACAAAATGGCGGAAGCTGAAAAAGGAAGAGGGTTGCATGACCTTGAGGAAGGAGGTAAGACAAGCACTGGGTGGGCAAGAGGTCCTTCCAGATGACTGGCAAACTACAGCGAACATAATCAGAGACACAGGTCGGAAAGTACTTGGTGTATCGAGTGGAAGAAAGGTAGATAAGGAGACTTGGTGGTGGAATGGGGAGGTGCAGGAGTGTATACAGAGAAAGAGGTTAGCAAAGAAGAAGTGGGACACTGAGAGGACGGACGAGAGGAGACAGCAGTGCAAGGAGATGCAGCACACGGTTAAAGTAAAGGTGACAAAGGCCAAACAAGAGGCCTACGATGACTTGTATGCTCGGCTGGACAGCAAGAAGGCGAGACTGATCTTTACAGGCTAGCGAGACAGAGAGACAAAGATGGTCAGGACCTGCAGCAGGTTCGGGTGATTAAGGATAGAGATGGCAATGTATTGTACAGTTGCCAGTAGTGTGATGGCAAGATGAAGAGAGTACTTTGAAGAATTGATGAATGAAGAAAATGAGAAGGAACAAAGAGGAGAAGACGTGACTGTTGTGGACCAAGACGTAGAAAACATTAGCAAGGATGAAGTGAGGAGGGCGCTGAAGAGGATGAAGGGGGGAAAGGCACTCGGGCCTGATGATTTACGAATCGAGGTATGGAAGTGTCTTGGAGAACTGGCTGTGTTGTTCCTGACTGGGTTATTCAACAAGATCTTAGATGGTGAACAGATGCCTGAAGAATGGAGACGAAGTGTACTCGTGCCCATTTTTAAGAACAAAGGAGATGTGCAAAGTTGTACTAACTACAGAGGAATAAAGTTGATGAGCGATACAATGAAACTCTGGGAAAGAGTAGTTGAAGCTAGACTAAGAGCAGAAGTGAACATTTGTGAGCAGCAGTATGGCTTCATACCAAAAAAAAAAAAAAAGAGTACGACAGATGCAGTGTTTGCTTTAAGAATGCTGATAGAGAAGGTCAGAAGGAATTGCATTGTGTCTTTGTAGATCTGGAGAAAGCATACGACAGGGTGCCCAGAGAAGAGCTGTGGTATTGCATGAGGAAGTCTGGAGTGACAGAAAAGTATGTCAGAGCGGTGCAAGACATGTATCATGACTGTAGGACAGTTGTGAGGTGTGCTGTCGGTGTGACGGAGGAATTCAAGGTGGAGGTGGGACTCCACCAGGGGTCAGCTCTGAGCCCCTTCTTATTTGCTATGGTGATTGACAGGCTGACAGACTATGTTGAACAAGAATCTCCTTGGACCATGATGTTTGCAGATGACATTGTGATCTGTAGCGAGAACAGGTGGCGGAGAAACTAGAAGTGTGGAGATATGCCCTGGAAAGGAGAGGAATGAAGATCAGTCGCAGCAAGACGGAATATATGTGTGTGAATGAGAGGGATCCAAGTGCAAGAGTGATGCTACAGGGAGAAGAGATACAGAATGTTGAGGATTTTCAGTACATGGGGTCAACTGTCCAGAGCAATGGAGAGTGTGGAAAAGAGGTGAAGAAGCGTGTCCAGGCAGGCTGCAGCGGCTGGAGAAAAATGTCAGGTGTGATGTGTGATAGAAGGGTTTCAGCTAGGATGAAAGGAAAAGTGTATAAAACAGTGGTGAGACCAGCCATGATGTTTGGACTGGAGACAGTGCCACTGAAGAAAAGACAGGAAGCAGAGCTGGAGGTAGCAGAGCTGAAGATGTTGAGGTTTTCTTTGGGAGTGACCAGTTTGGATAGGATCAGGAATGAGTACATTAGAGGGACAACTCATATTAGAGTATTTGGAGAGAAAGTCAGAGAGGCCAGACTGAGATGGTTTGGACATGTCCAGGGGAGAGAGAACGACTATATCGGGAGAAGAATGCTGAATCTTGAACTGCCAGGCAGGAGACCGAGAGGAAGACCGAAGAGGAGGTTTATGGATGTGGTCAAAGAGGACATGAAGGTAGCTGGTGTGAGAGAGGAGGATGCACAAAACCGGGATAGATGGAGGACATGGATTCGCTGTGGTGACCCCTGAAGGGAAAAGCCGAAAGGAAAAGAAGAAGAAGAAGATTATAGCAAACTCTTGTTCCATCCATCCATCTGTTCCATAATCTGCTTTTCCTCACAAGTGTCAGACACGTGCAACAGCCTATCCCAACTGTCTTCTAGCATTAAGCGGGTGACACCGTGAACTGGTCGCTAGCCAATCGCAGGGCACACAGAAACGAGCAACCATGCGTGCTCACACTCACACCTGGGGACAACTTTGAGTGTTCAATCAGCCTACCATGCATGTTTTTGGAATGTGGAAGGAAACCGGAGAACCTGCAGAACACCCATGAAAGCCCAGGCACAGGTGTCAAAGTCAAGGCAAATCCGGCCCGCCACATCATTTTTTTCGGCCCGCGAAAGCAAATCAAACTTGCCGAAATTCCATGATGCTTGCGAAAATCCTTACCAAAATGTTATATTCTTGGATGTAAACCACAATAACAGTCATTTTTCTTGACTTCAGACTTGAAAACTGTCACGTTCCGAGTGAGGCAGAAGGCACCAGATTGCGAGATGTTTATTAAGGAACAAAAGGCGCTTGTCCTGAAAAGCAAGAAGACCAGGGAAGTTACAAATAAAGAAGGCTGAAACACTACGCGTAGGCAGGCAAGGGGAAAACCGACCCGCCTACCACGTCTGAAAACAAAACGCACACGGTGGTGCCAAAAGGGCGCACAATCCCGGAAGGCGAATAAAACTGATGGGACGCGGCGGAAAACACCTCGGACCGAAACAAGCACACGCACTGAGGGTACAGGTGAGATGCGAGGTACGTCAATCATCCGGCATAGCGAGGTGAGTGCGACCCGTATAAATGCCCCGTCTCCGTGATTAGAGAATTGACAACAGGTGGTGGAGGCAGGGAGAGACAGCCCCGCCCCCAGCTGTCAATTCGCACGTGACAAAAACTAGTTATTCATTAATTTGTTGTGCGCTCTATTTGTAATATGTGGAGGATTAAACATTCTAAAGGCTTCCCCAAATTCATAATGGCCCTCGAGCGGAAACTATGACTACAATGTGGCCCGGGGCAAAAAATGACGTTGACACCGCTGCCCTAGGGCGTCATACAAATTCCACAAGAAAGGCCATTCAACCCCAGGCTTCTGCACTGTGAGGTCGACGTGCTAAACACTGGACTACCAGGCTCCCACTCAATAATTGTAATAGTCATAGTAATCATCATCATTATCATCATAATCATAAATATGAGCAGAAGTCGACGTTGTTTTTAGGCTTGATAGAAGCTCCGTCAATCGCTCACTAATGCCTGTGTCCAATAACGAATCTTCTTTTTTTTTTGGCTTTTCCCTTCAGGGGTCGCCATAGCGAACCATTGTCCTCCATCTAACCCGGTTTTGTGCATTGTCTTCTCTCACATCAGCTACCTTCATGTCCTCTTTAACAACATCCATAACCTGGCAATGAATGACGAAAAAAAACCCAAAGAATGTTCACTGACAGAAGTGGGTTGTCATCAGTCACTGGAATCATCTACAACAGTGTCTGCACCAATAGTCCTACTCGCTGATAAGGTGACTAATCTGCATTTGCTTCAATCGAAGAGGAGGAGATGGCTCCTCCAAAAGAAAAAAAGAGCATTGCTCATCAATGTGGTGACCAATGGTTGTGTCTGCTAAATATCATTATGGTTGTCAGTTTTATAGCTGTAAATGAGTCAATACACTCCCTTTTTTCACTTAATCCCAGCTCGTGAATCAAGCTAGCTATGTTGTATACCTCTCAGTCCCATAGATCGCAAAAAATTAGTTTTGCTTTTATTTCACTGCACAGTGTGCGTGCGTGCGTGCGTGCGTGTGTGTGTGTGTGTGTGTGTGTGTGTGTGTGTGTGTGTGTTTGTTTGTTTGTTTGTTTGTTTGTCTGTGCCGTGTGTCGAAGTAAGTTGTTGATTCCAGTTGGCTCTCACCGATTGCGCTACTGCAGAAGAAGGCAGTCCTAAAGTCCTGCAATACTTTGGTGTTTGGTGTAAATTTTTTGATTTTTTTTTATTTATTTATTGCTTTTTGCATCTTAAAAAATTGTGATGACATCAGAGTGGTTATAGTAAACATAACAGACTGACGCTGATAGGACTGGATGATGACTGGACTGGATGATGGTCATAAAATGTTTACACTGCGCAAGTTTGGAGCTGGAGTAATTGTTTGTCAATTATATTTTTTTCCTTCTTCGATGTCACTAAGTGGTCCAAGTTGTTGAACCAAACCTTTGTAGCTCCTTCTCAGTCTGTCAGCAGCTTGGAGACTGTTCTTCAGGTTCTTGGCATGGACATTCAAGCATTTTGTGGCAAGAGTCAAGTAAACTGTGTAGTGCTGACATATGCACATTGTTGCATTGCAATAATTGAGGGTGTCCAAGTTGTACCTTTGCGTACCAAACAGCACCGGCAGCAACTTAGTGCCAGTGAGTGGTCTTCGATTGTTGTTGCTCCTGACAATTGGGTTAGAAATATATAAACAAGTAGCTTGCTGGTGGTCATTTTGTCAGGCTCTGACATCACTCTTCTGTAGAGGGTTAAGCAGGTATTAACAGTGAATGAATCAGTGAAGCTAATGAAAACGGCCTATGGCTATCACCTCTTAACTGTGGGGGAAACACGCAACCACATCTAATGATTGATCACAAACATTTATTAATTTAAAACAGATTCTTTACACTGTCTGTAAGTAAAGACTCTGTTTTAAATTAGATATCAAGTAGACAGGATGAACTTAATACAACAAACATTTATTGACAGACACTTGAATGTCATTCCATATACCACCAACATTTTGTGAGATACGTAATAATGCTGTGCAATTTTATTTCAATTATGTTTCTGCTTGGTCAACACAATTTTCTACATGCAAAGAACAAAATCTGCAAGGACACACAGATTCATCTGGGTGGTTATGCACGCTTGAGCTGTCAATGAGATATTGGAACAGTAATGTGTGTGAGAGAGCAAACTACAGCTGATGGAAAGCCGAAAGCAGCTTTATGTTGTTGCACACATTAACAGGCTTTTCGCGACATTGATGCCAACAAGAGAAGCTGTGTTTTATGTCATAAGCTCTTTCTGAGATTTGAGAATAAATTATAGCATAGCAAGGCAATTGCTCGCTTTTCAAAGAATAAAGAATGCATTGGAATGAATTAGAAATCGGAAACCCCAAATATTTAGCAATCCATTGGATTTTTGTGGATCATGATCAATGGACTCCATCCATCCATCTTTTGCAATGTGCACTACATACTGTGAATACAGTCTCGAGAATGAATTGCTACCTCTGTTTTACAGCAGAGATGCATGCATGCATGCATGCATCTATCTATCTATCTATCTATCTATCTATCTATCTATCTATCTATCTATCTATCTATCTATCTATCTGTCTGTCTGTCTGTCTGTCTGTCTGTCTGTCTGTCTGTCTGTCTGTCTGTCTGTCTGTCTGTCTGTCTGTCTGTCTGTCTGTCTGTCTGTCTGTGTGTGTGTGTGTGTGTGTGTGTGTGTGTGTGTGTGTGTGTGTGTGTGTGTGTGTGTGTGCGTGCGTGCGTGCGTGCGTGCGTATGTACGTATGTACGTATGTATGTATGTATGTATGTATGTATGTATGTACCGGTACATCCATACACAAGCCATTATTTGTTTCCCTCAAATTTGCTTTCAATTTCTTGACAGGCATTTCCTTCTATCCTCAGCATGTCCGTCATCGCTTCATCTTTTTCCTTTGCTCATTCTGTAAGTGGTGGTAAATTTACCCAATCTTCATTTTTGACATGCCTCAGTTCCATAACCCGACTGGCAGCAATAAAGCAATGTAAACAATGTGTTGTTTGTGTGACTGATGACATGCCAATACAGCCATACACTAACAGGTTGAAGTGGAGGCTGTGAGAGTTTGCAGCGTTCTGGAGAAAATAATGAAACGGAGAGCCAGCGATTTACAACAGAATGATTTCGATTCATAAAAGGCACTTTTTACTTTTGAGCTCCCAGAAAAGTAAATATATTTAAAAAAACTGCCAAACGAGGCCGACGGGCAGACAGACAGACCGAGATAGATAGATAGATATACAAATCTTTTTCTAATCAAATGTGTGGCTTTGCTACAAATGCAAAATGTGCTATGCTCTGGTAAGTGATGTCGCAGAATGATACATTTTCTTCTGTGTGAGAACGTATATTTGCTTTGACCGCGTGAAGTTGATGAATTCAATGATGACGTCAAATTTTGATGATCATTTATTTGAACAAAATGATGGAGCCCTCGCATTCAGGTCACTCTTTCTTTTCTTTTTTTAAATAAGGTAATAATCCACAAAAAAACGAGATAAAGCTCTACGTAACGTATCCAACACAAACTTCACTTTCCTCCTACAGTTTTTCAAGACCTCATGCAGCGTATCAGTCAATGCAACACATTGCGGCCAGATATGTACGTAAACAATTACACTGGAACTCACCGCTGGAGCAGTCCAGACCTCCCCAGCCAGGCTCACATTGGCAGGTGTCAGGTGAGATACACCGACCGTGGTCACACTCCTTAGTACACAAAGCTGCGATGAAAACAGAACAAAAACAATGTTAATTACCATCACTTGTCATATCTATGAAACTTTGAGAGCTATTTGGGACCTCGAAGATGTGTTTAAGGTACAAACAGTGACTGGCATCGATTGCTGCATCAAAAATTTAAATACAAGTCTGAATTTGTCTGCATTGAAAAATGCTTACATGTACATGTATTTTGTTTATCAAATCAATTAATCTTCTACAGATTGCACCATAAAATTGTATGTTAATACATACCATATAGATTTTGATGGGTAGATTGTCATCTGGGATGATTAATGGGGACAATATTTAGCATTTTGCCCATTATTACCATAAGCGGTCAATGAAAAACTGGAATATTTTGGCTCAGATGACTGTAACGAGTCTCTGATAGCTGTGACTACTCTCCAGCATTGGTCTATCTAGACTCGAGAGCAGACATGGGCAAACTACGGCCCGCGGGCCACATACGGCCCGTTAGGCTTTTTAATCCGGCCCGCCGAACTTGCCCAAAGTATAGTAAAAACAGTGTCTGAAACTCATGACAAAAAGTTAGCAGACAACAGGGCATGTAAGTGAAAAGTTGCCTGCCCCATTTTTCACAACTTAAAAAACAATGAAACAACAAATCACTTTAAAAACATTGTCACAAAGTAAAGTTTTTTTAAAATCAAGAATGTACCTACTACAAATGCTACCGTGCTTAATTTACGGTAAATGTGCATGGCTGTAGATTTTGCTGCAGTAGTCGATTGTCATTGTGGTGCACAATGCAACGTTTGCATTGCTTCCTACGAGCCACTAAGCCCCTTTCATAAGTCTCACGTACACTTTACAGTCACGGTTTAATGTAAATTTACGTTTTGTAGCGTCACATATGTTGTTAGCTTCTTTTGAATCTTTCTTCTGGGCTGAGGTTCTGTGCATCTATTTTTGAAAATGACATGCAATTGCACGACTTTATAACGCTTGCGAAAGTCTGGAAGAGAGAAGCAGGCTTCTGATTGGCTGCCGTGCCGAGTATGCAAATTTCAACTGCAGGTAGCCTACGTCTGTGTGCTCGGCGACGGTACACGTGTACTGTTTGCGCATGAAGGCGAGAGCGTCAGTGGAGAGTTTGTTGAGCGCGCGGTCAGGACAAACCATCTATGATTTGGCGGAATTTAACACAAGTAGGTATTATTGAGCTTGAATATTTCGTTGTGTAATATGTTTTGAATGTTGAAAGTGATTCCATTTTTCAAGAAATATTGATTTCTTTAACTTTGCCCCTTCAATGAAAACTTATTAAAAACAGACGCAATCTTGATAAATCACAGTGCATGTTATTTTAATCTATTTCCATTTCCTCCTCCAAGTATCTGCGAAATAGTATGTAAACGCCATATTCCTTGAGACGAATTTATTAACTAATCAGGGATATTTTTCACATTTGAAAGACAGTTAATAAATTGGGTTGTAGTGTTCTTACTGTGCTATGAGGTTGTACACACGACATTTGAAGGACAACCGGCATTTTTTTTGTTTCCCACTGACATCAGAAAAACGTTTTATAGCATCTAAAATACCCAAATCAGGCAGGCTGATATTTTTAGTTAAATGAAAAACACCAATAAAAATGACTTCAAAATGAATCCGGAAATGGCCAGTTTCAGAAGGTCCCACCCCCTTGTTCGTGACGTCACGCCAAGACGTCTTGCCTTGCTCGAGAATCAAAACAATGGCTTCAGATTCGGAGAAGATGCTTTCTCTTTACTCATCCAGTTATGAATATGATTCAAATAGTTCTGAAGAGGAAAGCATAAATGTTTGCAATTGATTCAAGGAGTCCTCCCATATCAATTCGAGCCGTCAATGACAGCAACGTAGCACCCAGAAAATGCAGAAGATTGCGCCCAAGCTCCGTTGGAAATGGGTTGATTTGTCAGCTGGGAATTTGTGTCAGCGAATATCAAATAGTTGTCTTGGTGCAACACACAACGATTTACCATGGCGTTATTTATGTGTTTTCCTTCTAATTTCGCCACCAACACGGATCAACACGAAGTTTTCAGACCAAACAAAGTACCCAAAATGCATTGTGCTTTCTCGGTCAGGGGCGGTCCAAACGTGACGTCACATGGGGATCGTCATCAACTCGAAAACAAGACTTCATGAATATTCAGCGCAAGTCTTATAACTTAAGCTATAGCTATATGCTGTGGAATCTTTGTAAAATATGCTCAGTCGAAGTCATTTGAAGTGATATTATAAATTATGGACATAACTTGTCCGGTGGCGTCGGTTGTCCTTTAATGCTTTAGGTTTAGTATTTCCGGCCCAAACACTCCCTCCAAATGCTCCTGGCCCGGCCCCTCTGTCAAATTTTAGAACCCAATGCGGCCTGCGAGTCAAAAAGTTTGCCCACCCCTGCTCTAGAGCATGAGATAGGTTTCTTGTGGAGAGGGAAACAGCCAGTCAGCATTGAATACTGTAGCCTGTACAGTTCATGATTCACAAGGTGTTCGTCATCGTTACATTGCCATTACTTCGAGTCAATCAAATTTGGCATTGTCAGTCAATCCTCATTATCATTGTCTCAATAACTTGCTAAATTAACGGTTTATAACTCCAATTACCATATGGTCATCTTATAATCGAGGTCTACAGATTTTACCAAATCAGGACGTTACATGGCACCAGATCTTGAATCGAATGCTAAACTTGATGAATGCCCAAGCCAAAGCCAACTGTCACGAATAATAAAAATAAGAATAGCGTTAGCACTAGTGGCAAGCCGTGAATGTTACGCCAAGGCCTACAGTAGTGTTACACCTGAATCAATCCACAGCTGTGACTGTAAAATGTGTGGTGTGATGTACTTACTACAAGAGGGTACCGTTAGCCAGGAAATAACTTGTGAAGAAACTATACTGTCATTAAACTGTTTGAATGTAACTATAAATGTGTGGATTCATGATATGGTGTCATAATTCGCCCTTTGCATGTTTGCAATCGATTAAAGAATTTATTCCGTGTCATTTTGAGAATGTCTCACCCAAAAAGAGGCAATAAAATAGCCACCGAGCTGTGAGGAATGAATCAGCCCGTTTCCACAGGCTGATAAATTCTTCAATGGAGCTTGGACTCCCTCTGCTGGCGGCTTTTGGATGTAAAATAAGGTTAAAAAAAACAAACAGTACAGCAAAATACATTGACATGATGGAAGGACCGCTACAATGCGTCTTTTTTTACGGTCCTTTTCTGACATCACGTGAGGACTCGTCACCAACTCAAAAACAAGACTTCCTGAATGTTCAGCGCGAGTCTTAAAACGTAAAATATAGCTATATGTGGTGGAATCTTATTAAAATACGACCATTAGAAGTCATTTGAAGCAATTTTACAAATTATGGACACAACTTGTCCGGAGACGTCGGTTGTCCTTTAAAGTGTCCAAAAACTGCCACAAAATGATACTGGAACTGGGGATTATCAGAAAGTCCCGCCCCCAGTTCGTCACGTCACGCCAGGACGTCTTGCCTTGCTCAAGAATCCAAACAATGGGCTCACGGAGTTCAGATTCGGAGAAGATGCTTTCTTGTTACTCATCCAGTTATGAATATGATTCAAACATTTCTGAAGAGGAAAGCATACATGTTTGCAATCTATTAAAGAAGTCCTTCCGTATAAATTTGAGCCGTCTGGACTCCAATGTAGCGTCCCAGAAAATGCACAACATGGCACAAGCTCCGCTGGAAATGGGCTGATTTGTCTGCTGTGAATTTGTGTCAGCTTCTATATGGTGTTACCGCAATTGGTAGTCTTGGTGCGACACACAACGATTCACCATCGCGTTACTTATGTGTTTTTCGTTCTAATTTCGCAATCAACACAGATCAACACAATGTTTTCTGACCAAACAAAGTATCCAAAATGCAGTGTGTGTCACTTTCTTGGTCAGGGGCGTTCCTGACGTCACGTTACATCAGGAATCGTCATCAACTCGAAAACAAGACTTATTAGACTTATTAAGACTTATAAGAATATTCAGTGCGAGTCTTAAAACGTAAAATACAGTAAAGTCTCGTTATATCGATATCGTTTATATTGATAATACTGCTTTCCCGTGCACATTTCTAGTCTTTTTATGTAGAATTAGTTCCGTTTAGTACGATTCGTGGTTTTTACGATAATCCGGTTACTACGGTGCTCTTTTTCATCTCCCGCCGGCCATTTTGCTATGTTTATATCCGATACACGCCATCGGTCGCGCGATTGGTCGACTTGGTCACGTGAGTTTGTTACGTGACCAGCTCCCGTGTAGCAGAGCCATTTTCAGACACTAGCTCGTGTGTAGCACACGAGATTGAAGTCTTTGTTAAAAGGTAAAAATGGGAAGCAGAAGAAGATTCATGAGTTTTTTAAATTGCATACATAATACAGTACGATGTAAGCGATGCAGTTTCCCTGTTGTGTTATATACATGCCCACTGTACTGTATATGAATGCAATCGTTTTTTGCAACAATGTTTATTGTTTTGTCGGCTGAAGCGTGATGATTTCGAAAATTACCGTACATTCCATACTGTGTATTAAAGGACAACCGATGTCACTTTGTATTCAAATGCAAAACACCAATAAAAATGACTTCACACCAAGACGTCTTGCATTGCTTGTGAATCCAAACAATGGCTTCAGATTCGGATAATATGCTTCCTTGTTACACATCCAGTTATGAATATGATTCAAATACACTGTAGTTCTGAAGAGGAAAGCATATATGTTTGCAATCGATTAAAGAATTATATGTGCCATTTTGAGGCAATATTGGGGGAACATCTCTCACCCAAAAAAAAAGAGGCACAAAATGGCGAGCTCATGGCCAGCTCCGTGTCATGATCTGGTTGGCGACCAACGGGGGGCGCTGTCGGCCCCGCCTGCACCTGCACAGGTGCTGGTCGTCCCGATCAAATTGGCGACCAGCGGGTAGCGACGTCAGCCCTGCCGGCAGCCTCGCAGGTGCTGGTCGTTATAATCAATGACACTTAAAAAGACACCTGGCACGATCATCCGGTGCCGATTCATTGTTTGTTTGCTGCTTGGTTGCAGCATGCATTGTGTACGTGTTTGTTTAACCTTGGCGGACTTTTACACTTGGTTTTCTTTTGCTACTTTGTATTTTTTCCATTCAGATCATTTTGATGTTTTACATTTTGTTCCTGCTGACTTTATTTTAATACAATTTGTCAAACAACAACCTGCTCTCTCCTGCCTGCTTTTTGGGATCCGAACCCGCCATCACCACCTCGCAAACCGTGACAGAATGAATTGGCCGACCATCGGATCCCGCAGGTACATCGGACCCGTCTCATTTCCACCCTGTGCCTGGCAATGCTACGTCCACGTTAGCGAAAGCCTCGTCGCGTTTGATTCGCGTCACTCGACGAGCCGCAACGTCCACGTAAACGTCCGGCCGAGACCTCCTTCCAGGTGGCCGTCCAGGGTGACCCTGGGTGACTGGCATTGCACGCCCACGTCCAGCCACGCTGTCGTCGTGCATGACGGATTGAGTCTCATCCACGACGAGCCGTGCAACGTCCGCGTCAATGTCAGTCCGATTCCCCACTCACCGCTGGATCCCGGAGCGGCTCTGGACCCGTCTCGTTCCCCCGGAGCCGGGCAGTTCACGCCCACGTCGGCGTCCGGCCGAGACCTGGTCCCATACGGCCGTACGGGGTGCCATTCTGCGCCTGGCAGTCGACGTCCACGCAGAGCCATGCGCCGTCGCGTGAACGTGCGAGAGGGATCGCACTCACGCCCACGACGATCCGTGCCGCGTCTTCGTCCACCCCAGGCCGAGTCCCGTTCCCATCAGGCCACCGCCCGTCGTATGCTGGAGAGGCCGCGGTTGCCCTCTCCACCGACCGTTCCCTGGCGAGTGGACCTTTTGGGAGACTGTTGGGACTTCTGGAAGCAGCCCCTTGAAGGGGGGGTACTGTCATGATCTGGTTGGCGACCAACGGGGGGCGCTGTCGGCCCCGCCTGCACCTGCACAGGTGCTGGTCGTCCCGATCAAATTGGCGACCAGCGGGTAGCGACGTCAGCCCTGCCGGCAGCCTCGCAGGTGCTGGTCGTTATAATCAATGACACTTAAAAAGACACCTGGCACGATCATCCGGTGCCGATTCATTGTTTGTTTGCTGCTTGGTTGCAGCATGCATTGTGTACGTGTTTGTTTAACCTTGGCGGACTTTTACACTTGGTTTTCTTTTGCTACTTTGTATTTTTTCCATTCAGATCATTTTGATGTTTTACATTTTGTTCCTGCTGACTTTATTTTAATACAATTTGTCAAACAACAACCTGCTCTCTCCTGCCTGCTTTTTGGGATCCGAACCCGCCATCACCACCTCGCAAACCGTGACACTCCGTTTCTTATATGGCGCTTGGATGCGCTCTTTTGGTGGCTTTTGTTAATGCAGTTCGGCGCAGGATGGATATATCGACAGTACGGTTATATCGACATTTTTTCTAACTCCCAAGAATATCGATATAACGAGACTTTACTGTATAGCTATATGCGGTGGAATCTTTATAAAATGCGCTCAGTTGAAGTAATTTGAAGTGATTTTACAAATTATGGACACAACTTGTCCGGAGTTGTCGGTTGTCCTTTAAAGTTGTGACCCAGAGACCAAACCCTCTTTCTCTTGGCGGAAGAATGTCGTGGATGGATGTGTTTAAAGGACACAGCCAGTATAACAACGCAAGCAGAAGCAATTAATTTCACACAACATTTCAATCCAGTACTTGTGGACTTTAAGGTAGATATGGTAATTGGATTGGATTTGATTAGCCTTTATTAGTCTTGCAATGGAGAAATTTACATTTCACTGCAGCTAAGTTATGAAAGGAAGAGGAAAGGAAAGAAAGGAGCTGCTGTAAAGGCAGCCACTCACGCGGCGCCATCTTGAAGTCAAAACAAAAAAAAAAAGAAACAACAAATTGTCACGTTCCTGTTGGCGACCAACGGGTGGTGCTGTCGGCTCCGCCTGCAGCTGCAAACGTGTTGATCATTTCAATCAGTGGCAGTTAAAAGGACTCCCGGCACAACCATTCGGTGTCGGGTCGTTGTGTTTGTTGCACCCTGTCGAGTTTGTTTCATCTTGGCAGATTTGTACTCATTGTTTTCTCTGTTATTTTGTACTTTTCTGTTCTGATGACTTTGATGTTTTAGGTTTTGTTCCTGCTGATTTTATTTAATAGAATTTGTCAATTACACCCTGATCCGCCCTCCTACCTGCTTTTCATCCACTACTTCGCACACTGTGACACAAATAATGTGACACAACACAAAAGACACGGACAGTCATTTAATAAGCACTTTTCTGCACCCTCATCGATGTATGAAGCAGTTCTAGATGAAAGAAGAGAGGATCAAAGTGTCCTTTTCGGCAGTGGATCAGGGACGTCATGGATGTCCATGTGATGGAATGTGCCTGTGGAATGTGCATTGAAAGCAAAAACTAAGCTGTACAATCCATAGACGAAAGAAGATTGTCTCACATCTCCTGTCCCATGTAAATCTGCTTCAATTCCAAGCCGCTAGAGTTCCACATAGGCATCGGCGCTCTTCGCTGACAATCCTTTTTTTTCATTTTTCATTCATCATTCACAATGATGAATGACCCACATCTGCCCACCACTACCCGAAACTAGTGTATCTACACCCCCTTCCACTTTCTCTGCCCTACAGATCCATGAACTGGACTGGACGTTAGAAGCCCGACCAAGTGTCCCCATCCTGCCTGAAAGTCTGCGCTAACCAGCTGGCTCCGGTCTTCACACAAATCTTCAACAGATCCCTGGAGCAGGGAGAAGTCCCATCCTGCTTCAAACAGTCCACCATTATCCTAGTTTCCAAGAAACCGGCAACATCGGAACTGAACAACTATAGCCCTGACGCTCTGACGTCTATGATCATGAAGTCTTTTGAATGCCTCATGCTAAACCACCTAAAGAACATCACCGGACCACTCCTGGACCTTCTTCAGTCCGTCTACCGGACAAACAGGTATGTGGAGGATGCAGTCAATATCACCACATCCTCGAGCACCTTGACAACACCAAGACCTACGCAAGGATCCAGTTTGTGGATTCCAGCTCTGCGTTCAACACCATCATCCCAGGACTCCTCACCCCCAAACTTCTCCAGCTCAGTGCGTCCTTTACGATCTGCCAGTGGATCCTCAGCTTCCTGACGGGGCGGACACAACAGGTAACACTGGGAATAATATCATCATCAACACGCTCCAGTAGTACTGGAGCACCACAGGGAAGCATCCTCTTTCCATTGCTCTTCTCCTTCTACACGAACGATTGCACCTCAACGCAACCAGTTCTCAAATTCATAAAGACGACACCTCGGTCATCTGTCTCATCAAAGACGGCGAGTCTGCGTATTGACAACAAGTGGAGCAGCTGTAGCTCTGGTGCTGCTGACACAACCTCGAGCTAAAAACGTTCAAGACGGTAGAGATGATGGTGGACTTCAGGAAACATCCATCACCACAGATGCCCTTCGCTCTCCATCTGCAACTGTGTCAATCGTCGAGACCTTCCACTTCCTGGGAATCACAGTCTCCAAAGACATGAAGTGGGAGGTCAACACCCACTCCATCCTGAGAAAAGCCCTAGAGAGGATTTACTTCCTTAGGCTGCTGAAGAAGCATGGCCTGCCACATGAGGTTTGTCGACAGTTGTACACGGCAGTCATCGAATCAATCCTGTGTTCTTCCATTACGGTTTGGTTCCGGGGCACCACAAAAATGGAAAAAATACAACTTCAACGGACAGTTAGGATGGCGGAAATAATTATTGGCACCACACTACCCACTCTCGAGGACTTGCACACTGCAAGAACAAATACAAGGGCAAGGAACATTCTACTGGACCCTCTGCACCCTGCCCACCACGATTTCCAGCTATTCCCTTCAGGCAGGCGCTACCGATCGATGCACATCAAATCCAGCCGACATTTAAACAGCTTCTTCCCCCTCGCCATTAACTCTAAACAGTAATTCAAATAAAAATGTATAGTGCCTCTTTGCAATTGTGCACAAGCCTGTGGAGACACACCCTGTTATAATCATTGTAGCGCTAGCTCTATACTCACTTGAACCACTGTTACTGACCAATATAATCACCAGCACCAGACACTTTGAGGCGCTGAAGGACATCTGCACAATTGCACACATGTTGTACAGCAAATACAGTGACTGATCACTTTAAAATAGTTTAAAATAGTTTGATTTTCTGAACCAACTGCACAACTGTAATCATATTTCATTCTGCCACTGATCACTTTAGCTCTTCTAAATACAGTAAAGTCTCATTATATCGATATTCAAGGGAGTCCGAAAAAATATCGATATAACAGGGACTATCGATATATCCAACCCTGTTTGCATGTAATTTTCTCCGTGCGTGCATAGAAATAGTATCGATATAACCGGGACTATCGATATATCCGATATCGATATAACGAGACTTTACTGTACTTTGCACAGTTGTTCCTAAGAGGTACTACTTGCCTTCCATACTTAGTTGTCATGTTTTTTTTTTATGATGATTCTAGAGCATCTTCTATCGGAGACAAATGTTGGGGTAATTCGTTAACAAATTCCTTGTGTGTTCTACAAACTTGGCCAATAAAGATGATTATGATTCTAATGATGGTGTGCTTGTGCTGATAGCCCCCCAAAATACCATGTTTGTCTAACATGACTCCATGACTTGACTCTTGCATGACTAAAGTTCCCGAAGATATTTTAATCAATATCTTATTTATCTTTGTTAACTACCAGATGACTTTTTTTTAAATAATTGTATGAAAAGTCCAACACTGTATGTGCATGATGTGTGTCATTGGTAGCTGAACCCACAAACACTTCAACTTAATGATGTAATTAAATCAGAGGGCACATCTTCAACCCCACAACTTGTTTGAATTTGAAAGGCTCAACTTCTATATCAACTCTTGCAGCTCATTTTGTGAGGATCACTTGTGCATCGGATGATGAATACTGCATCATTCATCAGATACGGCGTGTGTAGGCAGACGACAGGCTGACAGCTTGGAGACTTTCGCTTCTCTATCAGAGAGATATGATGTGCTTCTTATCTTTCTTTCCGTCTGTCAAAGCAAGTGCCTGCTTAATAACAAATAAAGGTAACCTAAAATAAACTATGCAGAACTGAAAACTGATCAAATATGCTTGTCCACGATATTTTATTTTTGCGAGTGATTTTGTAAATTTAAAGGTCAGGCGGCATTTTAATGATTACCAGTCAACCTTGGCTAATAGCTGCCCTTATAAATGATTACAATTCCCGTATAAAAGTTGTAGTACGCCGTACATTATTTGAAATGATAAAAAAACACTAACACAAGCGGAAATGCAGTTTACCGCGCATGCGCATATTATGCTTTCATAATCGACCGTACACAGCGATACAAAATATATACATATGATCGAGTATTACTTTTGTTCCCCTTATTAATGATTGCAATTGCCCTTATTAAGCGATAATAAACCTTACAAACACAACCCACTAGATACGAAGTGTTTGGTCAATGGAACATGAGATTTGCTGTTGGCTACATTTTCCACGTGTCCGGCAGTTTTAAAGTGGCTCTTTAGTTAGTAAAATCCACTTGCAGCAACTTTTACGTCCTTTTTACACGGAACGCAGAATGAAAACTGACGACCTTTTGTCGACGATCTTATGCATCCAGCGTATTCAGCTTGGAGACTCTCCCATTCTTTTTGGTGGCGACCCGATCCTAGAGTTTTTCTCTTCTTACGTGGCGGTTCTCTATGTTATAACTAGTTGATTCTTCGATTGCAACACAAAGGCCGGACTTCAAATACGGAAACGGAAATACAAAATCAAACGAAAACTATGTGACGCGCATATCATGCTTCATCGACAAAGAATTGATAACCGCAGACATTTTTTTATCGTATAAAAGTTGTCATACGGCGTGCACAATTCAAAATGATGAAAAAACGTATAAAATACGGGGAAAACGTATACGTTTACAGGTAATGCTCACATTGAACATGTTCACACCTCATGCTCTGGCTTGTGATCGGTGCAGATTGAGAAACGGATGTGTCTTTTAGCTTTCCTTTAGCAGTATTGTTTTTCTTTGAGTAGAAATTACATTTTTGTTACGATTAGGTTCATGTGACATGTCACGCATCTCTGCTCCTCGTGTCTCTTTCACTGGTTTTTCGAGATGTGGGTTTCAATTCTGGCTCATGTCTTCCTTTGTTTATGTGTGTGCTGTAACTTACTGGCAGCCACACCCCTCACGGCGATAAGGGGATGGGAAAATTGATGGATCCAGGAGAAAAAAAGAGGGAAACAGAGAGAAAGAAAGAAGAGAGAGAGGGAAAGAAAGAAAAGAAACAGGGATATCAGAAAATGGCACACAAGCTCCTTTGGAAATAGGCTGATTTGTTTGCTGAGAATTTGTGTCCACTTTTATGGTGTTACCACAATTGGTAGTGTTGGTGTGACACACAACTATTCGCCATCGCGTTATTTCTGTGTTTTTCCTTCTAATTTTGCCATCAACACGATGTTTTCAAACAAAGTACCCAAAATGCATTGTGTGTCGCTTTATCGGTCAGGCAGTGACATCACGTCAGGCATCGTCATCAACTCGAAAACAAGACTTCCTGAATATTCAGCGCGAGTCTTAAAACGTAAAATATAGCTATATGCGGTGGAATCTTTGTAAAATGCGTTCAGTCATTTGAAGTGATTTTACAAATTATGGACACAACTTGTCCGGAGGTGTCAGTTGTCCTTTAAGGACAAATGACAGCCCCCAGGGGTTTAAATTGAAGAAGCATACAATTCTGCTTGTGGTCTAGTCTGTGAAATTTCTACAGTCTGTGATGGTTAGCATACTATATACCATGCCATTGTTTAACCGTTGTGATTTCTGAAGCAATGCTTTTCCACCTCCTTCTGCTGACAAGCTTAATGGGGATATCGAGTTCATGCACAAGGAGTTGGCAACTTGGCACCTGTCCTCGCAACAAAAACTACTCAAAATCTGGATGAATAACCACAATCCTGCTGTGCTTAAGTGGCACAAAAATTGAACATACCTGAATTGTTACTGTAAAAAAATCTAGAAATATCTAAAAGTAGTTCTGCCAGGAATGAGACACTGTGATTTTATAGGAAGGGAGTTGAACTTGTGCAGGTGATGGAGTGGTTGGCATGTCTGCCTCACATTTTAGAGGTGCTGACCTGAGTGCTGCACTCCCTCCCCCACCCCCCACCCCTTTCCAGTTTTGTGCCCAGCCTGCCCCAGTTTGTGATCCTTTCTCAAGGTGTCCATATTTTTTTAACCTAAATGGGGTTTTCCTTGCTCAGATGGGCACATTATAGCCAGGGTTGCCATTGATTTTGGTGAAATGTGGGACTTTAAAGCACTTTTATAGTCGTTTCTGATTATGGGATATACACTGGAAATAAAATTGACTTGACTTGTCAGGGTGATGATGATGAGACAAATGAAATCACACTTCTTCCGTAGAGTTCAAATATACCTGAAGACCAAATTCCACACACTGAGCAGTTTGGATGAGTACAAAGTCAGAGGTTGTTTGGAGTCAGTATTGAAGATTTTGCAAACATTTAATTCCTGCATGCCTGTTCCTTTAAAATGTCCCATGTACAGAGAAACTAATAGATTTCCCAATAACATTAGAGTAATCACCAAGAAGCAATGCAAAAATACTTAGATAGACTCTCTCCCTGTCCCCCTCCTGATTGGACGCGACTGCCCGGCCTTTCACCCACTGTGGAGAGAAACACAGGAAAGACTGGCCCGACTACCTCGGAAGGGGAGAGGTAAGACGCGTGTAGTGAATACCCAAGCCTACCCCTCTGATTCACTCTCTCCAGCCTGTGCTCTCCTAGGGACAGCAGATGCACCACCGGAGACGGAGTCTGGCCCAGAGACCGCCGAGGAAACTCCAGCCCCAGAAAATCTCACGGCTTCCAGTAGTGATGAGAACCCAGGGACTCAGAAGCTGCCTCCTCTAACAGGCCGGTATGGTACAGCCCAGTTACAGGATCCTACCCTTGCCAACGCCATGAAGAATGTGCAGGTTTTAGAGGGTGTAGTACTGGGGGAAAGGACAAGCCCCACATACCCCCATTTTGCAGTTGATCGGGGGCTATTATACCAGGTGACGAAGCAAAATGATGAAGTACGTGAACAACCTCTTGTACCACAACCACACCGAGCTGGACTTGGCACACACACACCTGCTAGGGGGACACCTAGGGGTCGAAAAGACAAAAGAGAGAATCTTGCAACGGTTCTTCTGGCCAGGGGTGCACAAGGATGTGGAGAACTATTGTCGTTCTTGCCCCGAGTGCCAACAGGTGGCGCCCAAGCCCACATACATAAACCCGCTCATTCCCTTACCCATCATTGAGACCCCTTTTCAGAGGCTTGGGCTGGACATAGTCGGACCCCTACCAAAAAGTGCTAGGGGACACCAGTATATTTTGGTTAAGATGGATTATGCCACTCGGTTCCCAGAACCTGTTCCCCTCAGAAAAGCTACCACAAAGCAGATCGCAAAGGAACTGTTTGCTCTCGCCAGCCGGGTAGGGATCCCAAAGGAGATACTGACCGACCAGGGTAGCCCCTTTATGTCCAAGGTCATGAAGGACCTGTGTGCCCTGCCCAAGGTCAAGCAACTGAGAACCTCCATCTACCACCCACAGACAGATGGATTGGTAGAACGATTCAACAAGATACTCAAGGCCATGATGAGGAAAGTTATGAAAGAAGATGGCCGAAACTGGGATCAACTGCTCCCGTACTTGCTGTTTGCCGTGAGGGTCTTCTACCGGTTTCTCACCCTTTGAGTTATTGTACTCTTACAGACCAGGGACTGCTGGATATCGCCAAAGAGGCTTGGGAAGAGCAGCCGTGCCGACAACGTACCCTCATCGAGCATGTGGGGGACACGCGGTAAAGGATGAGGGCCATTTATCCGATAGTGCGAGAACACATTGAAGTGGCCCAACGACAGAAGCAAGCCTCCTACAATAGACCTGCCCAGCCTTGAGAGTTCAAGCCAGGGGACAGAGTGCTGGTCTTGGTGCCAACCGTGGAGTGCAAGTTCCTGGCATCCTGGCAGGGGCCCTTTGAGGTCATCGAACGCGTGGGGGAGGTAAACTACAAGGTGAGGCAACCTGGTAAGAGGAAACCTGAGCAGATTTATCACGTTAACCTCCTAAAGAAGTGGCATGCCAGAGAGGCGCTGTTTAGTTGCCTACCCCCCAGCGAGGCGAAGGAACCGGCCAGAGAAGACGTCCAGATGGGTCCAAATTTGTCCCCACACCAACGCCAGATGACCCTCGAATTGGTTGAGCGTAACCAAGACGTCTTCTCCTCCATACCTGGACACACAGACGTGGTGCAACACGACATACGCACCATGCCTGGAAAAACAGTACACCAGCGTCCATACCGTGTGCCAGAGGCCCGTAAGACAGCTATACAGGAGGAGATCAGGAAGATGCTGGAACTTGGAGTAATCGAGGAGTCCCAAAGTGCGTGGGCGAGTCCGATCGTGTTGGTCCCCAAGCCAGACGGTTCAATACGATTCTGTAATGACTATCGGAAGTTGAATGAGGTGTCTGAATTTGATGCTTATCCAATGCCTCGTGTTGACGATCTCATTGACTCCCTGGGACAGGCCCGCTTCATCACCACACTCGACCTCACAAAGGGATATTGGCAGGTGCCCCTGACCCCGACATCAAAAGAGAAGACAGCCTTCACCACACCTGAGGGACACTACCAATACACCAGGCTCCCGTTTGGTCTCCATGGAGCACCCGCCACGTTTCAGCGCCTAATGGATCGGATTCTCACCCCACACAAGAGGTACGCAGCAGCATACTTGGATGATGTCGTCATACAGAGTCCCGACTGGGAGAGTCACTTACCCCGAGTGCAAGCTGTGATTGACTCCCTCAGAAAAGCAGGTCTCACAGCAAACCCGAAAAAGTGCAGGTTGGCATTTGGCGAAACCAACTACCTGGGCTACACTGTAGCACGGGGGCTGGTGAAGCCTCAAGAAGCAAAACTACGGGCTATACAAGATTGGCCCCAACCCCTTACCAAGAAGCAGGTGAGGTCGTTCTTAGGCATGGCTGGCTACTATAGACGCTTTATCGCTGACTTCGCTTCGATTTAAGTATTGGAAGAGACACTATTCAAACATTTGTTGCTTGTGAATCCCCCCTGAAGCCCTTGATTAAAACCTTTGTTTGTATCCAAACCTGTCTTCCATTGCACTTCTTGTCCTGTCTCGCTGAGAGCCAGCCTCTCATGATATCATATATATATATATATATATATATATATATATATATATATATATATATATATATATATATATATATATATATATATATAAAGAGAGAAAGATACCTATATATGATATGATAATATATGATACTCCTCTCGGACCCAGCATGCAAGACATGCAAGGCACTTATAACGTGGCTAAAAAAGAAATACAATTGACAACAGACAATACATGTAATTTCTGTATGTAAAGTGAGGTAGTGTCGTATGGAAAGTGAGGTAGTGACGTATGTAAAGTGAGGTAGTGACATATGTAAAGTGATGAAGTGACGTACATAAAGTGACGTAATGTCGTAATTGCAAAAACAAACAACTAGAAAGGGTTTAAGTGAGGTCTTGTCTAATGAGAAATAACAAAAAATAGAGTTCAGGATGATCGTACAGCATGTAGCGTGTACTCAGAGTTCGGTGAGTGTGGCAGTGGGAAGGGGCAGGCTGGGCAGGGCTGGGAGGGAGTTGAGTCTCTGGACTGCCTGGTGGCAGAAACTGTCCTTGAGCCTGCTGGTCTTGGCTCGGAGACTCCGCAGTCTCCGACCCGATGGCAGCAGGCTGAAGAGGCTGTGGGAGGGGTGGGTGGGATCGCCAGAAATCCGGATGGCTCTGCGGGTGAGGCGGGTGTTGTAGATGTCCTGAAGGGGGGGAGAGAGACACCGATGATCTTCTCAGCTGTCCTCACGATGCGCTGCAGTCTTACGGCAGGACACGGTGCAGGCGCCGTACCACACGGTGATACAGCTGGTCAGGATGCTCTCTATGGTACCGCGGTAGAAGGAGGTCGTGATGGGGGTCGGGGCTCCAACTCTTTTGAGCTTGCGGAGGAAGTACAGGCGCTGGTGGGATCTTGGCCATTGATGCCGTGTTGTGGCTCCAGGACTGGTCTTCGGATATGTGCACTCCCAGGAACTTGGTGCTGCTCACTCTCTCCACTGCAGCACCGTCGATGGTTAGTGGAGCATGCTGGGGGCGCACTCTCCTGAAGTCCACAACAATCTCCTTCGTCTTCTCCACATTCAGACGGAGATTGTTGTCCTTGCACCACGTGGCCAGGCGGCTGACCTCGTCCCTGTAGGCTGTCTCCTCGTCATTGTTGATGAGGCCAAACCACAGTCGTGTCATCCGCAAACTTTATGAAGAGGTTGGAGCTGGGTGATGATGGTGAGCAGTCGTGCGTGAGCAGAGTGAAGAGGAGGGGGCTCAGCACACACCCCTGGGGGGCCCCTGTGTTCAGCGTGATGGTGCTGGAAGTGTTGTCGCCAACTATGACTGCCTGTGGTCTCCCCGTCAGGAAGTCCAGCAGCCAGTTGCACAGGGAGGTGCTGATCCCCAGTTTGCTCAGTTTATCGGTGAGTTGTTGGGGGATGATTGTGTTGAATGCTGAGCTGAAGTCGATGAACAGCATTCTGACATAGGAGTCTCTGGTCTCCAGGTGGGTGAGCGCTGTATGGAGAGCAGTGGAGATGGCATCATCGGTCGAGCGGTTGGGCCGATATGCAAATTGGAAGGGGTCATGGGTGGGGGGGGGGGGGCAGCCTTGATGTGGTTCATAACTAGCCGCTCGAAGCACTTCATGAGGATGGGAGTGAGTGCGACCGGGCGGTAGTCATTGTGGCAGGTGTGGGACGACTTCTTCGGGACCGGGATAATGGTGGTGGCTTTGAGGCACGTGGGCACAACAGCCTGGCTCAGAGAGGTGTTGAAGATGTCCGTGAAGACATCTGTGAGCTCCACAGCGCAGTCTCTCAGAACACGGCCAGAAATGCCGTCGGGACCCGGGGCTTTTCGTGCGTTGGTCCCTCTGAGGGATCGCCTCACGCTGTCCTGGGACAGTGTCAGCACCTGTTCGCCGGGAGGTGGTGGGGTCTTCTGTGCTGGAGTGCTGTTGTCTGCCTCGAAGCGGGCGAAGAAGTCGTTCAGCTGGTTCAGCAGAGTGGTGGAATTCTCGCAGGTCTGTGGAGTGGGCTTGTAGTCTGTGATGGTCTGTATCCCACGCCACAGGTTCCTGGTGTCACTGCTGTCTTTGAAGTGGTTGGCGATCCTCCTGCAGTGCTGTCTCTTGGCCATCCTGATGCCACGTGACAGGTTGGCCCTGGCTGTCCTCAGGCCCAGCTCATCGCCAGCTTTGTAGGCAGCGTTCCGAGCCCTGAGGAGCCTGTGGACTTCACCCGTCAGCCATGGCTTCTGGTTGGCCAGGATGGTGACAGATCTGGTGACAGTCACGTCATCCATGCACTTCCTCATGTAGGAGGTAACAGAGTCTGTGTACTCTTGGAGGTCGGTGTTGTTGTTGTAGGTGGCCGCTTGTCTGAACATGTTCCAGTCAGTGTTGGAGAAGCAGTCTTTGAGTGCCTCTGACGACCCATCAGGCCACACCCTTATCTGCTTCTTGACTGGTTTGACTATATATATATATGCTGACTATATATATATATATATATATATATATATATATATATATATATATATATATATATATATATATATATATATACACAATGACATCATCCAGTGTAGGTCCTTGGGCAAGACCCTTCACGCTAATGCCTACCTCATACAATGATGAGAGACAATAAATGGAATGACATGCCGGCTCAGACGTCGCCCGGCCAAACAAGATCTGCGTCAGGTGCTGGGGAACCAGAGCACCCTGATGAAAAATGGGCTACTGGAACAAAGCGGAGATGGACGAGATGCGATAACATGGCTCTGTTGGAATGCTACTACTCAAGCAACCCTAGTCAGAGGGGTTACATGCGGAGAATGGGGGCTGAATGGTTACTTCGAAACCCACAGTCACGGTTGACCACGAAACAACTAGTAGCTCAGTGTTCCAATATCCACAAACGGCAATTGCTATCACAACTTGAGATTGATGAGGTACAACACAAATTCCGAGGTGAAGGGCCCCAGGCTGCCACATCACAGGAAGAGGTTCAACCAGAGATTGGGAGGCAAGCCCCAATGAATAATGAGATTGGGAAGCCAGCCCCAATAAATGAAATGCTGAGCGAGGCAGCAAATGACCTGAGAGATAAGATCATGGCAAGAATGAAAACTGGGCAACGAAGGCACCGATTACAACGGCTATGTGAAGTACCACCTGAAAGTCTCATGGAAACTGTGAATGCAGCACTGAGAACGATCCCGACCGGAACGATCACGGAAACCAATGAGCTGATATACACCTCAGCATCAGTGATCCTAGACATGCTTGGCTACAAGAGCAACCATGAGAGCCACGAGATTCATTACCCACCATGGAAAAGACGGTTGGAGGCCAAGATCAAGGCGGCTCGGAAAGATGTGAGTCAATTGACGGAGACCCAGAGAGGTGTGAATAAAAGGCCAATACCCAAGAGGTACATGCAGATAACCATACCTGAAGCACTCGAAACTGCCAAACAAAGGCTCCACGCCTTGGCCAGTCGCCTAAAGAGGTACACGAAAGAGAATGAGGCCAGAAGAATAAACAGGCTGTTCGCAACACAACCTGCGAAAGTGTACGCTCAGTGGCAGGGTTCTAACAGCAGAGCAGACCCTCCAAGGCTGGAAACTGAAAGATACTGGAAAGGCATATGGGAGAAGGAGGTCGCACATAACAGCAGTGCACAATGGCTGGTGACTCTGAAAGAGGAGCACAGCAACCTCCCTGAACAGAACCCAGTTACCATCACAGCGGCAGAAACACAAGGAAGAGTCTCAGGTATGAAAAACTGGACGGCACCAGGCCCGGATATGGTCCACACCTACTGGCTAAAGAAACTCACAGCTCTCCACGAGCGCCTAGCAGCACAAATGAACCAGCTGCTGATGGATGGGACTCACCCAGGATGGCTAACCGAAGGGCGAACAATCCTGATCATGAAGGATTCCTCAAAGGGTGCAGTTCCTTCCAACTATCGGCCAATAACCTGTCTCTCCACAACATGGAAGCTCATGTCAGGCATCATTGCGGCTAAGATAAGTGGACACATGGATCAATACATGAGCAAAGCACAGAAAGGCATTAGTAGAGATACTAGAGGTGCCAAACATCAGCTGCTGGTTGACAGAACAGTCGCTCAAGACTGCAGGTCCCGACATACCAACCTGTGCACAGCCTGGATTGATTACAAGAAAGCATATGACTCGATGCCACACACATGGATCAATGAATGCTTGGAGTTGTATAAGGTCAACAGGACCCTGAGAGCCTTCGTTGCAAACTCGATGAGGATGTGGAAAACCACACTTGAAGCCAATGGCAAGCCACTAACGCAAGTGTCCATCAAATGTGGCATATACCAAGGTGATGCACTCTCCCCACTGCTGTTCTGCATAGGACTGAACCCCCTCAGCCAGATAATCGCCAAGACAGGCTATGGATACCGCCTCAGAAATGGAGCTACGATCAGTCACCTCCTCTACATGGATGACATCAAGCTGTATGCTAAGAGCGAAAGGGACATAGACTCCCTGATCCACACAACCAGGATCTACAGCAGTGATATCGGAATGTCATTCGGGCTGGAGAAATGTAGTCGGATGGTGACTAAGAGGGGCAAGGTAGTCCACACTGAAGGGGTCTCACTCACTGAAGGAACAATAGCAGACATTGAAAACAGCTACAAGTACCTCGGTATACCACAGGCCAATGGCAACCTCGAATTAGCAACAAGGAAAGCGGCTACGACCAAATACCTCCAGCGGGTGAGGCAAGTCCTCAGAAGCCAGCTCAATGGCAAGAACAAGACCCGGGCAATAAACAGCTATGCCCTGCCAGTGATCAGATACCCTGCAGGAATAATAAGGTGGCCAAAGGAAGAGATTCAGACCACGGATGTTAAGACCCGAAAACTCCTCACCATGCACGGAGGGTTCCATCCCAAGTCCAGCACCCTGAGACTGTACACAAGCCGTAAGAAAGGAGGCCGGGGACTAGTGAGTGTGAGAGCCACTGTCCAGGATGAAACATCCAAGCTCCATGAATACATCAAAGAGAAGGCTCCAACGGATGATGTACTCAGAGAATGTCTCAGTCAATGGGGAACAGAGGATGAGGTGCTGGAAGAGGGACAATCATGGGAGAAAAAGCCCCTACACGGGATGTACCACCGAACCATAGCAGAAGTGGCTGATCTCAAGAAGTCCTATCAGTGGCTAGAGAGGGCTGGCCTAAAGGACAGCACAGAGGCACTCATCCTGGCTGCCCAAGAGCAGGCCCTGAACACCAGAGCCATAGAGGCAGGGATATACCACACCAGACAAGACCCAAGGTGTAGGTTGTGCAAAGAGGCACCTGAGACAATCCAACACGTAACTGCAGGGTGTAAGATGCTGGCAGGGAAAGCCTACATGGAGCGCCATAACCAGGTGGCTGGCATAGTCTACCGAAACATCTGTGCGGAGTATGGACTGGAAACCCCAAGGTCAAAATGGGAAACACCTCCCAAGGTGGTGGAGAATCAGAATCAGAATCAGAATCAGAATCAGAATACCTTTATTCGTCCCGCAATGGGGAAATTTGCAGTCCACAGCAGCAATAGAAGAGGGATGGGGTTGGGGTGGGAGTGAAAGGATAGAAAACAAGATATTCTAAGCATAACAAAATAAAAATGTCAACTGTATACTGTGCAAATGTAGATGTGCAAAAACCGTTCTATAAACAAGACTGTACATAATGCAGAATCAAGAAATGCATTTAGATATATTGCAACAACCCATATTTACAAGTGTCCAGTTTTTTTTTTTTTTTTTTTCACATGTGATCATTGGGAATTGTGAAGCCTGACAGCAGTCGGTAGGAACGAGCGGCGGTACCTCTCCTTCTTGCAGCGCGGGTGTAATAGTCTCTGGCTAAAGGAGCTACCCAGAGCTGTCAGGATGGGCAGGAGGGGGTGGGAGGGGCTGTCCGTCATAGCTTTTAGTTTAGCTAGCGTCCGTCTGTTGCCCACCTCCTCTAGAGAGTCCAGCGAGCAGCCCACGACAGAACTGGCCCGCTTGACAAAGCGCTCCAGTCTTTTTCTGTCCCGGGTGGTGATGCTGCCTGACCAGCAGACAATGCCATAGTGGATGGCTGATGCCACCACAGAGTCATAGAAAGTCTTTAGGAGTGACCCCTGAACTCCAAAAGACCTCAGTTTCCTGAGGAGGAAGAGGCGACTCTGTCCCTTTTTGATTAGGGCATCCGTGTTTGTTGTACAGTCCAGTTTATTGTTGAGAGTAACACCCAGGTACTTGTAGGAGGTCACCCTCTCAATGTCCGAACCCTGGATGTTCAATGGTGCAGGTGACGATTGTTTCCTGCAGAAATCCACCACCAGCTCCTTGGTTTTGCCGGTGTTGATCTGGAGGTGATTCTGCTGGCACCAGTCCATGAATGACCGAGCAAAAATCCTGTGGGACTTCCAGATACAGACTGACAAGATGGTAATGGCCAACCAACCAGATGTCGTGGTCATAGATAAAGGGGAAAGGAAAGCCGTTGTCGTGGATGTAGCGGTCCCGAGTGATGGGAACATCAGAAAGAAGGAACATGAGAAAATCGAGAAATACCAAGGGCTCAGAGAGGAGGAAGGTAAAGGTGACAGTCGTGCCTGTGGTGGTCGGAGCACTTGGGGCAGTGACCCCCAAACTCGACGAGTGGTTGCAACAGATCCCGGGAACAACATCGGATATCTCGGTCCAGAAAAGCGCAGTGCTGGGAACAGCACGGATACTGCGCAGAACCCTCAAGCTTCCTGGCCTCTGGTAGAGGACCCGAGCTGAAATGGGGACAGACGAGGATTTATATATATATATATATATGCTGTAGAATCCCGTCATTTTCGATTTTTGCCCCGAGCATCTTTCTTTCTTTATGAAAGAGGGAACCTTTCCATTTCAATTTACTCAATTTGAGAATGTGACAACAAAAAAACTGACCTAGTTTGTTAATGTTAGAAAAGCTTGAAGGCACACTTTGTACACAACAAGGCCATGACTTGCATTCAAACCTAGTGTGGTGAGCGGGTGGATTACATTCGTCTAGGTCCTACAGGAGAGTTAATTAGGTTCTTTACAAGCTGATGCTGAATAAAGGAACGCCTTGCGCTTCCTCTTATACACATACCCCCAAACCCCCCGGGCAACCTATTCATTTATGAAAAAGCAGCACTCTGCTATAGAATTTACCATCTAGAGTGGATAATTGATTTGTTTTGGGGGAAATAAATGTATGAGTATAAGAAAGGTGAATAGACCAGATAGAAAACATTCATCTTAAAACGTTATGGGGGGAAAAAAAACATCAATTTCTGTGCAACTAATATAAATACAGTTAAACCTTCTCATTCTATCTTCTTCCATCACTTTGCTGCTGTGAAATGTAAATTTCTCCACTGTGAGACTAATAAAGGCATATCCATCCAATTCCATTACAGTTGTGATGCTAACTATAAAGCAAAAGGAAACAAGTCATGGGCCTTTTGAGTGTAGCCACCATCTTGTTTTCCTTTTTAAAACGGGAAAGGTTCTGAATAGGGAGAAGAAGTAATAAAACCTACAGTACGTCTGTGTAAGCTCTCAGTCGTACAGGAGTGGTCCATTGATGAAAAGGTTTCTTCAGCCGTCATCTGTACTTCATTGAAGGTGTCGGACGTTTCGGGGCCTGATTACTTCTATTGTCCTGACTGATTACCTCTATTGTCCTGCCTGATTATGGCTTTTGTAGTTTTTCAGAAACTCATGCAACTGCGACTCCTCTTCTTTCAGTATCTTCCGAATTTTTGGTTTCATTCCTCATTTCTTTTCTTCTGACATTTGTTAAAAGACCACTGAGGGTAACCACAGTTTGTGAGTGCTCTCCTGATATGTTTTGACTCCTTTTCTCTACCTTCGACGCTTGTTGGTATTAGTTTATCCCTATGCTGGAGGGTTCTGATAACTTCTAGTTTGTGTTGTAGAGGGTGGTTAGATTCGAAAATTAAGTACAGTGAGACCTCAGCTTACGAACACCTTATCTTACGAACGTTTCGTCTTACGAATGTCACATTTATGAAAATTAAACCTTGAAATACGCACTACTTTTCGCGATACACACCCACCACGGCTGGCGGAATGCTCTTCGGATCTGGCGGAGTGATCTTCGGCGGGAGCACACGACGGAACAGCGCTCCAGCCGGCGCTACTTTCCACGCCCCCTCTCTCTCAATTCACACGTTGATCACCTACGAGGGGCTTTTTGTAGATAATTTTACTATTATGCGACCGAAAAAAACCCACCACAGGCTCGTGTTCAGCCGGAGAAGACACAAAAAATAAAATCACCGTCGAGGAGACATGCACACACCGCAGCTGTCCTGTGAATCTCAGCCTGACACATCTCTCACGCTGTGTGTCACTTCCCTGAGAGTAACATTCTCCATTTCCACCATTGCCATTATCCTTCGGCTAAAAGCTTTACAGTGTAAATTGAAGTGTCGCGAGCGGCGGCGCCGCCCCAGCTGTCAACTCACACGTGACAATTTCGGCGTCATTAGTCACGTGAAAGCATCGACTAAATAACGCCTTTGTGTAAAGTTTACACAACACTGTAAAGCTTTTAGGATTTCGGGATGGTGGCAATGGTGGAAATGAAGAATGTTACTCTCAGGGAAGTGACACACTGCGTGAGAGATGTGTCAGGCTGAGAATCACATGACAGCCGCGGTGTGCACATGTGACGGCACAAACGCACAGCTCGTTCGTGTTTCTCACATCGACTAAATAACGCCTTTGTGTGAACTTTACACAAAGGCGTTATTTAGTCGATGCTTTCACGTGACTAATGACACGTTTTATTCCGCGTCCGTGGAGTCATCGGACCTGCGCCTTTTGTTGTAATAAAATCTCTGCCAGCACCTACGGGACTCGAAGTGGATGCAGATGACATCGAGGAGCTTGTTGCTGACCATAATGAGGTCCTCAACACAGAGGTTTTGATTTGCGCAGGCTTTTATTGAACAGTTCCATCCAGAAAAGGCTATGAGAATCATCAGCATTATGAATGATAATGTGATGCCTCAGTTTCGTAAGACCTTACAAGTCAGAAAGCAACAGGTGTCAATTAAGAGCCATCAACGACCATCACAAATGTAAATAAAGTGACTTTATTATACAGTGTAGTGTATTTCTTTCATTACAATACAATAGCACATTTATTATACATAGAATAAGGTATGTTGTGTGTAGTTTTAAGGCTTATTTAGTTGGCTTATTTAGTTGAAAAGTATATGAATGGTTTCCTATGGGATTTTTTTTTTTATACTGCGCAGAACCCTCAAGCTTCCTGGCCTCTGGTAGAGGACCCGAGCTGAAATGGGGACAGACGAGGATTTATATATATATATATATATATATATATATATATATATATATATATATATATATATATATATATATATATATGCTGTAGAATCCCGTCATTTTCGATTTTTGCCCCGAGCATCTTTCTTTCTTTATGAAAGAGGGAACCTTTCCATTTCAATTTACTCAATTTGAGAATGTGACAACAAAAAAACTGACCTAGTTTGTTAATGTTAGAAAAGCTTGAAGGCACACTTTGTACACAACAAGGCCATGACTTGCATTCAAACCTAGTGTGGTGAGCGGGTGGATTACATTCGTCTAGGTCCTACAGGAGAGTTAATTAGGTTCTTTACAAGCTGATGCTGAATAAAGGAACGCCTTGCGCTTCCTCTTATACACATACCCCCAAACCCCCCGGGCAACCTATTCATTTATGAAAAAGCAGCACTCTGCTATAGAATTTACCATCTAGAGTGGATAATTGATTTGTTTTGGGGGAAATAAATGTATGAGAATAAGAAAGGTGAATAGACCAGATAGAAAACATTCATCTTAAAACGTTATGGGGGGAAAAAAACATCAATTTCTGTGCAACTAATATAAATACAGTTAAACCTTCTCATTCTATCTTCTTCCATCACTTTGCTGCTGAGAAATGTAAATTTCTCCACTGTGAGACTAATAAAGGCATATCCATCCAATTCCATTACAGTTGTGATGCTAACTATAAAGCAAAAGGAAACAAGTCATGGGCCTTTTGAGTGTAGCCACCATCTTGTTTTCCTTTTTAAAACGGGAAAGGTTCTAAATAGGGAGAAGAAGTAATAAAACCTACAGTACGTCTGTGTAAGCTCTCAGTCGTACAGGAGTGGTCCATTGATGAAAAGGTTTCTTCAGCCGTCATCTGTACTTCATTGAAGGTGTCGGACGTTTCACCTCCTATCTAAGAGGCTTCGTCAGCGAACTAAAGTCTTACTGGTCGTATCGGTCCTATTTATATATCCCTAATGTCCAGACATGGCGGCGCCGGACACAGCTATGATAGGTTCCTACTCTCAGGTTGGGGGAGCGGAGGACCACTCCCTGTGGCCCCACTGATTGTTCCTACATTCCTGACGTTTCGGGGCCTGATTACTTCTATTGTCCTGACTGATTACCTCTATTGTCCTGCCTGATTATGGCTTTTGTAGTTTTTCAGAAACTCATGCAACTGCGACTCCTCTTCTTTCAGTATCTTCCGAATTTTTGGTTTCATTCCTCATTTCTTTTCTTCTGACATTTGTTAAAAGAACACTGAGGGTAACCACAGTTTGTGAGTGCTCTCCTGATATGTTTTGACTCCTTTTCTCTACCTTCGACGCTTGTTGGTATTAGTTTATCCCTATGCTGGAGGGTTCTGATAACTTCTAGTTTGTGTTGTAGAGGGTGGTTAGATTCGAAAATTAAGTACAGTGAGACCTCAGCTTACGAACACCTTATCTTACGAACGTTTCGTCTTACGAATGTCACATTTATGAAAATTAAACCTTGAAATACGCACTACTTTTCGCGATACACACCCACCACGGCTGGCGGAATGCTCTTCGGATCTGGCGGAGTGATCTTCGGCGGGAGCACACGACGGAACAGCGCTCCAGCCGGCGCTACTTTCCACGCCCCCTCTCTCTCAATTCACACGTTGATCACCTACGAGGGGCTTTTTGTAGATAATTTTACTATTATGCGACCGAAAAAAACCCACCACAGGCTCGTGTTCAGCCGGAGAAGACACAAAAAATAAAATCACCGTCGAGGAGACATGCACACACCGCAGCTGTCCTGTGAATCTCAGCCTGACACATCTCTCACGCTGTGTGTCACTTCCCTGAGAGTAACATTCTCCATTTCCACCATTGCCATTATCCTTCGGCTAAAAGCTTTACAGTGTAAATTGAAGTGTCGCGAGCGGCGGCGCCGCCCCAGCTGTCAACTCACACGTGACAATTTCGGCGTCATTAGTCACGTGAAAGCATCGACTAAATAACGCCTTTGTGTAAAGTTTACACAACACTGTAAAGCTTTTAGGATTTCGGGATGGTGGCAATGGTGGAAATGAAGAATGTTACTCTCAGGGAAGTGACACACTGCGTGAGAGATGTGTCAGGCTGAGAATCACATGACAGCCGCGGTGTGCACATGTGACGGCACAAACGCACAGCTCGTTCGTGTTTCTCACATCGACTAAATAACGCCTTTGTGTGAACTTTACACAAAGGCGTTATTTAGTCGATGCTTTCACGTGACTAATGACACGTTTTATTCCGCGTCCGTGGAGTCATCGGACCTGCGCCTTTTGTTGTAATAAAATCTCTGCCAGCACCGACGGGACTCGAAGTGGATGCAGATGACATCAAGGAGCTTGTTGCTGACCATAATGAGGTCCTCAACACAGAGGTTTTGATTTGCGCAGGCTTTTATTGAACAGTTCCATCCAGAAAAGGCTATGAGAATCATCAGCATTATGAATGATAATGTGATGCCTCAGTTTCGTAAGACCTTACAAGTCAGAAAGCAACAGGTGTCAATTAAGAGCCATCAACGACCATCACAAATGTAAATAAAGTGACTTTATTATACAGTGTAGTGTATTTCTTTCATTACAATACAATAGCACATTTATTATACATAGAATAAGGTATGTTGTGTGTAGTTTTAAGGCTTATTTAGTTGGCTTATTTAGTTGAAAAGTATATGAATGGTTTCCTATGGGATTTTTTTTTTTTGTGAGACACACTTTTTGGCTTACACTCTTTCTGGGAACCAATTAAGTTCGTAAGCTGAGGTCTCACTGTACAGTATAAGTATACTAACTCGAAAAGTAAGTATACTTAAGTATAAGTACACTTACTTTTTGAGTACCCTCAAACCTTTTGAGTACCCTCCAGCATAGGGCAGCATCGAAGGTAGAGAAAAGGAGTCAAAACATGTCAGGAGAGCACTCACAAACTGTGGTTACCCTCAGTGGTCTTTTAACAAAAGTCAAAAGAAAACATCAGTTCGCTGACGAAGCATCTTGGATAAGAAGCGAAACGTCCGCAACCTTCAAAGAAGTACAGATGATGGCTGAAGAAACTTTTTCATTGATGGACCGCTCCTGTACGACTGAAAGCTTAAACAGACAGACGTCAAAAGAAAAGAATATGGAATGAAACCAAAAATTCTGAAGATACAAAAAGGAGAGGAGTAGTCAAACAAAACCATTAGTAAAATATCACAAAATAAAACAAATGTGACAGGGTGAAATAAATACAATGACCCAACACTGAACGGTTGTGTAGGGAGTCCTTTTAACTGCCAATGATTAAAACGACCGACACCTGTGCAGCTGCAGGCGGTGCCGACAGTGCCACCCGTCGGTCACCAACCAGAACGTGACAGATAAAGTGTAAGGCGTGACATTTTTTCTATATTAGTTGTCAAGCAAAACATGCATTCCTATATGACTCATGTAAATGCAAGGAATACAAAACTGCCATAACTTACGAACACACAGGTCTCCTGTTTCAAAGAAACCCGGGCAACACTGAGAGCGTCGCCTGTACATGGTTCTCACACCTCTTCTGTAGGCTGTCTTGTAGCTGATCCTGGATGAGATGGGAACACGCACTCACTGATAGTTGGGGAGAAAACATGAACATATTGATGCAATTGTGTTTCAAAGGCAAATAGTGGATTATGTGACCAATTTTACTCAGCAGAAAACATGCTAAACAGGCAGGAAGCTTCATGACCAAGAAGTATTTTGACCAGACTGAGATGCCAAACTGAAAAGCCAAATATTTTTATCATGCATGTAGCTTCACTCATTCACTGCCAGACTTGTGCAAAAATGTGTCCACTCCAGTGCCAGGGTTTTTGTCATGCTCACTCGAACTCCATGACCCACAGAATGTTGAGTTTTAGGACTTAACATTCCATGCAGCGTTAGAAACCTTAGACTTTCTTCTTTCATCAGAAAAAAGTTGTTTCCTAAATTATATGGGTATGGATTTATATGAGCTTGAAATGAGGGTGGCTGTCCAAAATACAATGAAATAAATACACATTGGTCTATATAGCGCTTTAACAACAGCTGAAGCTGGAACAACGCGCTAAGATGGAACAAAGGGAAATGTGGAAAGGAAAACATTGCCAGAGGTCTGGCCAGTGCTTTTTCGGCACCCAAGCAAGAGAAAACAAAACCCGAACTAATTCGGGAATGGCACTCAATGTCATATTTTCAATTCCCGAATGAATTCCTGAATGGCAGTGAATGAGTTAATGAAAAATAGAAATATATTCATATTTGGTATTTATTCAAAAGCAATAAACTTAATGTGCCATGTGCATTAAAATAAAAGTACGTAAATCAGACACAACGTGACTTACAAACATGTCCCACAAGAGGACAAGCAAAACCTAATCATGTCGCTTCATTTAATCTCTCTTTGTCACTACTTCTAAATATAAAATGTGATAGGACTAGTTTATATATGCACATTCTAAAACATTCAATGTTAATTATAAACCACTCATTTATGTGCCTAAGTTTAGTCTACGTTGTTATATATATATATATATATATATATATATAAACTATATATATATATATATATATATATATATATATATATATAGTTTGCCTTATAACTTCATGTATTTGTAGTGTATACACTGATATCATGTTTCAGTCTAATGTTCCACGCCTTCAGTCACAGACGATTGGCTCCCTTTGAAATTAGGTCATTCCCGCTAAGGTATAAATAACATCTGTTAGGGCAGGGGTCGGGAACCTTTTTGACTAAGTGAGCCATAAAAGTAAAATATTTAGAAATGTTTTTCAGCGAGAGCCACACGCACGCGCGCGCGCACATACAGACGCTCGCGTCGCGCACACACACACGCGCGGCCACTTTTCAACAAAATATCAGAATGTATTATTTAAAATAACTTTGTGATAGTACTCACTGTTAACATGGAACGTTTTCCATTCCTCGTGTTTGGTAAAAATCCAGGAAAACGATCGGAATGAAATTCAATTTGCCGGTCCAGAGGCGAAGTTACTGCGAGCTAGCCTGCACACGGCTCATAAGCTTCCACACTTGCTATCTGCAATCTACTTCTCATAGAAGTATGTCGATGCTAACGTTAACATGGGGCTTGTTAAAATGTCACTGACATTCGACTGTTTCATCGATGGTATTGTTTCATTGCAAATTAGAATCAGAACATTTTCTCTCCTCTAATGCTCCGGTGCCTTCACACTGAAGTGCACAACTTGGGCTCATTTAAAGGGGCGTTTACCTATTTCAACATGATGGCCACTATCATCCAATCAACATGGCGCTTTCGGCCATTCTAGGTCAGTGTCATCCAATCAAAATTGCGCTTTCCGCCAACTGCAGCCCCAACGGGAAATGAACGGCGAAAAAAACGACAATATGTATTATAATATGTAATATTTATCGGCGAGCCATGTGCAATCATCAAAAGAGCCAAATGTGGCTCGCGAGCTATAGGTTCTCGACCCCTGTGTTAGGGGAACAGCGTCTCCCTTTTCTTCACTGGTCCCTTTGTCTCTCTTTTGCTCGGTGCTCTGGCTGAATAATAAATACTTTTTTTGTATATCACCTTTCTTCCTGCTGATTGAATATTTTGACGACACAAATGAAGAACTGAACCGGGCTGCTTGGTCCTGGAGTTATAATTCCAGTAGTCAGCATCAACAGTATGTATGAAACATGAGTCACTACGCATATGTGGAGGCATTAGGAAGGAAGGCTTGCCCACTTCTTCAGCTTGTCACTGTCACATTGACCATAATCACTCATATTGTACATGTGTGCTGCAGAGGCTTTAGCCCTCACCTCCCTGCAAACCCACCAATCTCTACTGCAAATAAATTAATCTTGTAACTATGGTTAGCACACCGACCTCACAGTGCAGAGGTACCGGGTTCAATTCCGGTTCTGGCCTTCCTGGGTGTAATTTGCATGTTTTCCCGGTGCCTGTGTGGGGTTTCCCTGGGAAATTCGGTTACTTCTCCCCCCAAAAAACACGTGCATGCACATTGAAGAATAATTTATATATATATATATATATATATATATATATATATATATATATATATATATATATATATATATATATATATATATATATATATATATATATATACGCTCAATGGCAAGAACAAGACCCGGGCAATAAACAACTATGCCTTGCCAGTGATCAGATACCCTGCAGGAATAATAAGGTGGCCAAAGGAAGAGATCCAGACCACGGATGTTAAGACCCGAAAACTCCTCACCATGCATGGAGGGTTCCATCCCAAGTCCAGCACCCTAGAAGGAGGCCGCGGACTACTGAGTGTGAGAGGCACTGTCCGGGATGAAACATCCAAGCTCAATGAATATATCAAAGAGAAGGCTCCAATGGATGATGTACTCAGAGAATGTTTCAGACAATGGGGAACAGAGGATGAGGTGCAGGAAGAGGGACAATCATGGGAGGAAAAGCCCCTACACAGGATCTACGACTGAAACATAACTGAAGTGGCTGATCTCAAGAAGTCCTATCAGTGGCTAGAGAGGGCTGGCCTAAAGGACAGCACAGAGGCACACTTCCTGGCTGCTCAAGAGCAGGCCCTGAACGCCAGAGCCATAGGCACGGATATACCACACCAGGCAACACCCAAGGTGTAGGTTGTGCAAAGAGGCACCTGAGACAATCCAACACATAACTGCAGGGTGTAAGATGCAGGCAGGGAAAGCCTACATGGAGCGCCATAACCAGGTGGCTGGCATAGTCTACCGAAACATCTGTGCGGAGTATGGACTGGAAACCCCAAGGTCAAAATGGGAAACACCTCCCAAGGTAGTAGAGAATGACCGAGCAAAGATCCTGTGGGACTTCCAGATACAGACTGACAAGATGGTAATGGCCAACCAACCAGATATCGTGGTCATAGATAAAGGGCAAAGGAAAGCCGTTGTCGTGGATGTAGTGGTCCCCAGTGATGGAAACATCAGAAAAAAGGAACATGAGAAAATCGAGAAATACCAAGGGCTCAGAGAGGAGCTGGAGAGAGCCTGGAAGGTAAAGGTGACAGTCGTGCCTGTGGTGGTCGGAGCACTCGGGGCAGTGACCCCCAAACTACGCGAGTGGTTGCAACAGATCCTGGGAACAACATCAGATATCTCGGTCCAGAAAAGTGCAGTGCTAGGAACAGCACGGATACTGTGCAGAACCCTCAAGCTTCCTGGCCTCTGGTAGAGGACCCGAGCTAAAATGGGGGACAGACACCACCCATGGTGGGTGAGACGAGGATATATATATATATATATATATATATATATATATATATATATATATATATATATATATATATATATATATATATAAATCTTGGCATACAAACCATTTTTCAGGATACACATGGAGCGCCACAATGAGTGATGTGCCGTTCTCCTAACAAGGAAATGGCAGAGGACTTTTTTGTGCCTTATTCCCTGCCCCCAGTCTTCAGTTAAAGCCGCACGTGATTGGTCAAGAACGCAGCAGTGAGGGGGGTTACAGAAACAAAGGGCTGCAATTGGAAAATAGATAGGCAGACGACAGAGAGAAAGAAAATGGATAGAAAACAGTGACATTCGGACTCGTTTCAACTTTATTGATAGTTCAAAGGCAGAGTGTAGACTGCAAGGTTAAAATATCCCATCAATCAGGCTCCACAAATAACCCGCACAAGCCATCTGTACACTTGATGCAAAAAGCTATTAACCCAGCTAAACAGAACACAATTGATGAGGAACTAGTTTCATACTGTCAATCATCATGGCGAGGCAGCCAGTTCTAACAATAAAGCTTACAAGGAATCATTCCTCAAGGTGGTGGAAGAAGGCTACGTTCATAAAATTTAGAATTAGAGAGAGGGAGAGAGAGAGAGGTAGGTATAGAGGAAGAATATTTGCTCTTTCTCGTTAACATTTCAATTTGATTTAAGAAACATTTAAGACATCTGATAGAAAGTTTACTGAACAGATGAAAGTAACTTGAAACGACATGAATCCCTCCTCCCCACTCAAGGCCGATGTTTTCCGACTTTTTTCCCCTCTTGAGTTCAATGACTCAGCTCTTAGCTGAAGGAGCTTAACTGGTGGCCATAAAGCTTAATGTGATCATTAAAGCCAATATGCTGACAGTCCTTCATGAAAATGACTACATCACACAGGGATGAATTGCCAAGTGTGAGCTCGACTTACTGTCACACTGCGGTATGGCAGTACTGTACTATACTGTACTCTACAAACAGAACAAGACTCCAGGAGGAATCTGGGAACACATGATTCAGTGTATTCACTTGATAATGCACATTAAGGCTAATCCAAAATCTGAGAGGATTTGTTGACATCAGAATCAGAATACCTTTATTCGTCCCGCAATGGGGAAATTTGGACAATAAACCAACGTTAAGATTTTCTTTGTTTAGATTACAATGAAAAATGCCATATTGCTAAATCATATCAATGGAAGGATGGGTAATGAGTAGAAAACTAAGTAAAGCCTTCCAGAAAATGTTCATACCTGTGTCTTGTGCATTTGAACCAGTTGAGAATGTCAGTGCAGCGAGTATAGTAGACTTGGTCGAATGGATGAGCGTAAGACTCTTGGACAGTCACTGCGTAACTAGAGGAACAGTACATGCAGAACGTTAATATGCCTTGGCAGCAAAAGTGACAGCAACTTTCTCATCTAAAAAAATGATGTAATGATCAGATAATCAAAAGAGCTTTGTGCAGCAGAAACGTCAATGTTTAATTCATGGACTACTTCGACAGGGTTTTTAAAGTTTCATGAAAAAGTAACCACAGCAAAGACAGTGTTAAGGACACCAAAATGATATTCAAGGATTCATCAATGAATTTCAATTTATCAACTCTATCATGTCATTTTTACTCCTGTATGGTAATGTGTAGTGTTTCCTTGAAAAACACTTGGGACATGATTCATCCTATCATTCTTAATTATCCATGCATCCATCCACCCATCCCCGTAGCCATCCATTCATTGTCTGAACTCCTTATCACAAGGGTTGCAGGCGTGCTGGGTATTTCAGGGCACACAGAAACAACCATTTGCACTAAAAATCACATCTTGGGTCAATTTTGAATGTTCATTAATCTATCATGCACAATTTTGGAATGGGGAGAAAATCGTAATGGCTACCCAGAGAAAACCCACGCAGGAACAGAGAGAACATGCGAACTCCACACACCCTTCCTTTATCTTATTGCCTGCTTCTGAATTTCATGCCCTTTAACCGATCTCTGTCACATGAACTGTGCATCATCATTTTATGTCAACCCAAAAACCCAAGAGAGACCATTGAGGGAGCTTGCTCTGTCAGCAAAATAGTGTTGTCCATCATTAAAGAGCCACATAGGGGCCACGAGGGAGTGAACTGGTCAATGAACCCCTAAATTCCATAATAAAGCTCTGAGATTCAATGGCTTTGCTAGGCTCTGGCAGGTAGACATTTCATTAAGATGTTAGTGGCTCTTTAGAGGCACATCGGAGGAAAAACCAGGGATTAGTATTGTTAATGAAACTAGAGTGCTAGTTGTATTAAGTTCATCCTGTCTACTTGATATCTCATTTACTCTGACGAAGGCGGAAGTATACACCGAAACATGTCAAGTAATTGAACCCCTAAAATACACTGTCTGTAAGAAATTAATCTGTTTTAAATTAAACTAGAGTGCTGGTTTTGCCTTTGTTCAAGGATCGAGATCAGATTTAGTATTTCTTATTGGTATATTTTTACGAGGACTGTCATCAATTGGTGTACAGTATATTGAGTTACCAACACATCGCCAGCTGCGATGTCTACCCTTGCACACTACCTACCCATTCATTGTCTGAACTCCTTATCACAAGGGTTGCAGGCGTGCTGGGTATTTCAGGGCACACAGAAACAACCATTTGCACTAAAAATCACATCTTGGGTCAATTTTGAATGTTCATTAATCTATCATGCACAATTTTGGAATGGGGAGAAAATCGTAATGGCTACCCAGAGAAAACCCACGCAGGAACAGAGAGAACATGCGAACTCCACACACCCAGGCTGGAGGCTAACCAGTCATTCCACCGAGATTATCGCTCACCAAACCAGATATATTTAACCTTCGTTAGAATTTTTGCTTTGATTTTGAACTCTATCCCTGAGTGGTAAGGCCACTCGAGCGGTTATATTCGCATCATTGTAAATTTACAGTGTCACTCTGTCCTCAGTCGTAAACCTTTTTTGTTTAATTACTGATTAAACTGTCAGCCGAGATTTGTAACAGGGGTATATTAGTTCATTGCATTATTTGAAGTGGCAATATTTAATATTGGATGGCCTAATGGACAAATAGTTAACACGGTCTCACAGTGCAGAGAAGCGGGTTCGATTTTGGCTCAGGCCTTGTTTGTGGAGTTTGCATGTTCTCCCCTGGCCCTCCCCTTTTCCTCAGTCCTCCGGTTTCCTCTCACATTCCAAAAAACATGCAGGATATGTCAATTGAACACTCTCAATTGTCCTTGCGTGTGACTTTGAGCATTGATGTTTTTTCTTCTATGTGTGGCCTGCGATTTGCTGCCAACTAGTTCAGGGTGTCCCTCGCCGATTGCCCGAGCTGGGATAGGCTCTAAAACGACTGTGACCCTTGTTGGGATAGGCAGTTGAGAAAATGGATGAATATTTATATTGTATACCGTATACAGGTAATGACGTTTTTAGTTTTGGATCCTTACCTCTCCCAGTGGCTGCACACGTTGGGGTCATCTGGGTTCAGGGGGGTCACCAGATAGATGAAGCCAAAAAGTCTGAGCCACAGGAGGACTTGGGGGAAGGCGCTATTGTCTCCCATTGTCTCCACCCACTTTCTTGAAGCTGAAGCAGAACATGAAAATCAGGAACACATTGAGATCCACTGGGAGGTACAGTTGAAACAATAAATAAATAAATAAATAAACCTTCTGGCTGCAGTAATAAATCATTAAGTAATAATCTCACAATCTGGTAGTTGAGTGGTAAGCACTTTGACTTCACAGTGCTAATGTCGTAGGTTCGATTGTAGCTCCAACCTCCCTGTGTGTAGTTTGTATGATCTCACATTGAGCAGTTTATGATATGAATCATCAATTAATTAAATGTCCAAAACCCCAACACTTTTCAAAGTTGTGCCAATTCAAAGAAACAGCGATGATATTTTTGACTCAGCAGCCCCTATTCACACAGAAAACACAAAAAATATTAGCAAATCAGGGGACCATGCCGGACACAAGTACAGAGAAAAAAATGGATTTGTTTCTGCAGATTTTTGCGGATCATGTCCTTTAATTTAATTAAAAATAATCAATATCACTTGTCAGTTTTTTGTGTTTCATTTCTGATGATACCGACCTTTTAAAATTATGGATTAACATTAAGAATAAGAGTTGTAAATGTTAATATAAATGTTTTGGTGCCATCCCTCCTAACTTTAAACCTTTGCACGTTGGCTCCGATGTGTCAAACAAATGCCCTTTTAAAAGGAAATTGGGGAAACGTTCTGAGTCCTGAGAATATGCACCATGTAGCAAAATAAAGGGTAGGTAGTGTGCAAGGGTAGACATCGCAGCTGGCGATGTGTTGGTAACTCAATATACTGTACACCAATTGATGACAGTCCTCGTAAAAATATACCAATAAGAAATACTAAATCTGATCTCGATCCTTGAACAAAGGCAAAACCAGCACTCTAGTTTAATTTAAAACAGATTAATTTCTTACAGACAGTGTATTTTAGGGGTTCAATTACTTGACATGTTTCGGTGTATACTATAAAGAGTAAATGAGATATCAAGTAGACAGGATGAACTTAATACAACTAGCACTCTAGTTTCATTAACAATACTAATCCCTGGTTTTTCCTCCGATGTGCCTCTAAAGAGCCACTAACATCTTAATGAAATGTCTACCTGCCAGAGCCTAGCAAAGCCATTGAATCTCAGAGCTTTATTATGGAATTTAGGGGTTCATTGACCAGTTCACTCCCTCGTGGCCCCTATGTGGCTCTTTAATGATGGACAACACTATTTTGCTGACAGAGCAAGCTCCCTCAATGGTCTCTCTTGGGTTTTTGGGTTGACATAAAATGATGATGCACAGTTCATGTGACAGAGATCGGTTAAAGGGCATGAAATTCAGAAGCAGGCAATAAGATAAAGGAAGTGGAAATATGGGGTTGTCATACTGCCTCAGAGAACACATTGTGTTGTAGCATCAGACAAAAATAAATACATAAAAAAGATACAAGAGAATTGATTAATATCTCAAATGGTTCATCAAAGACTGAATACCCTACTTCTGGTCGTTAGAGAGCCAAATTCTAAATTACCAAAGACTTCTGTCAAACAGGTATAGTTTATAAACAAACTCACACTTGGCGTGACTGCATCATAAATATAAATCAAGTGAATACATTTGGTACAACTGATATTTACCCATCAATTCACCCATTTACTAATTCACATACCCTCACATGTTGTTGAAGTTCAAACAAATTGGAAGAAAAACAGCATCCCATAACAGAAAATATGATTTTAGATACCCGTGGGGATTAAATATATACACTTTACCCTATAGATTACTGGTGTCAAACTCAAGGGATGGGACCCGGTTCTGTCCTGCCACATCATTTTATGTAAAATGCAGATCAAATATGTCAACTTTCATGATGCCTTCTTAACGGACAACCGACGTCTCCGGACAAGTTATGTCCATAATTTGTAAAAGGGCTTCAAATGACTTCGACTGGGCGTATTTTAATAAGATTCAACCGCATATAGCTATATTTTACGTTTTAAGACTCGCGCTGAACATTCAGGAAGTCTTGTTTTTGAGTTGGTGACGAGTCCGTACATGACGTCAGAAAAGGACCGCCTCCTCACCGTAAAAAAGACGCATTGTAGCGTCTTTCCATCACGTCAATGTATTTTGCTGTACTGTTTTTTTTTAAACCATGTCTTACACCCAAAAGCCGCCAGTGAAAACGAGCTGATTCATTCCTCACCGGAGCTGCTCGCCATTTTTCTGCCTCTTTTTAGGTGAGACATTACCCCCCGCCCGTTTGCCTCAAAATGAACCAAATAAATTCTTTAATCGATTGCAAACATGTATGCTTTGCTTATCAGGACTATTTGAATCATATTCATAACTGCATGTGTAACAAGAAAGCATATTCTCCGAATTTGAAACCATTGTTTTGATTCACAAGCAATGCAAGACAGAATGCACAATGCAGATTTAGGACACTTTAAGTCATTTTTATTGGTGTTTTGCATTTGACTAAAAATATCATACATTGAAAAAAAAAAAGTGACGTCGGTTGTCCTTTAAAAACAGAAAAGTGACGTCGATTGTCCTTTAAAGGACAACTGACACCATTTTTTATTTCCTAACTGACATCAGAAAAACTTTTATAGCATCTAAAATACCCAAAACACGCAGGCTGATATTTTATTCAAATGCAAAACTCCAATAAAAATGACTTAAAGTGTCCCAAAACTACTTCAAAATGGCTTCAGAAAGTTTCCGTTTCAGAAGGTCCCGCCCCCTTGTTCGTGACGTCACGCCAAGACGTCTTGCCTTGCTCAAGAATCAAAACATTGGCTTCAGATTCGGAGAAGATGCTTTCTTGTTACTCATCCAGTTATAAATATGATTCAAATAGTTCTGAAGAGGAAAGCAAAAATGTTCACAATCGATTAAAGCAGTCCTTCCGTGTCATTTGTGTCAGCTCGTATCAAATAGTAGTCTTGGTGCAACACACAACGATTCACCATCACATTATGTGTTTTCCTTCTAATTTCGCCATCAACACGTATCAATATATATATATATATATATATTGATACGATATATATATATATATATATATATATATATATATATATATATATATATATACAGTAAAGTCTCGTTATATCGATATTCAAGGGAGTCCGAAAAAATATCGATATAACCGGGACTATCGATATATCCGACCCTGCGCGCATGTAATTTTCTCCGTGCGTGCATAGAAATAGTATCGTAATAAGCGGGACTATCGATATAACCGATATCGATATAACGAGACTTTACTGTATATATATATATATATAGTAAAGTTATATCGATATTCTCAGGAGTCCGAAAAATATCGATATAACTGGGACTATCGATATATCCGACCCTGCGCGCATGCAATAGTATCGATATAACCGGGACTATCGATATATCCGATATCAATATAACGAGACTTTACTGTGTGTATATATATATATATATATAAAATATGCGGTGGAATCTATGTAAAATACGCTCAGTAGAAATCATTTGAAGTGATTTTACAAATTATGGACACAACTTGTCGGGAGGCGTCGGTTGTCCTTTGAACAACAGACAAATCAAAAGTTATTCTTGGCTTCTTCATATGGTCTCCATCATAACAACCCATCAAAGGAAACGGGAACTAAAATGTAGCCCACGACAAAGAATAAATTGGACATTCCTGCTAAAGGGACTGCGTTACAGTCAATGTTGACATGTTTTTAGGTTGGGGACTGACTGCTCATGTCAGGTTTATTGCAAATCTAAGTTTGTTGAGCAAGGGGTGTCAAACTTATTTTTAATTTAAAACAGATTATTTTCTTACAGACAGTGTATTGTCGGTGTTCAATAGTAATACTCTATTGTAGGTGTTCAATAGTAATACTCATAGTAACACCAGCTGAAAAAGGCGCGTCACAACAACATCCGTGACACTCTAACGAAGTATACGCCGAAACATGTCAGGTATTTGAACACCTACAATACACTATCTGTAAGAAAACAATCTGTTTTAAATTAGATATCAAGTAGACAGGGTGAACTCAATACAACTATAATCTCATTGTTGTCGGGGGCCACATAATAATTACCATTTCCGATGGACGCCCGTAATGACTGAGACTGTGTCCATGATGTTCTTGCTGCACGAAGAAGTTGTTGTTCAAGTAGTTAGTAGCTAGCAATAATCACTGACACAGACTGAAGACAGTAATTCCCACTGCTGTGCAATGCTCAATTGAAATTGCACCAACCCTTGAAATCAGCCTAATCCTCCCATTCACTTCTTTCGTAGTTTGGATCAATAGTCAACAGGCAATTCCGCCTCAGGTCGAATGACGGAATTAATAGTTATAGAGCCTGTCAATGAATTGATCACCTTGGTCCCTTCTGCAATTAAGATGTCGTACTTTTTTTGATGAAGGACTTCTTCCATTTCACTGCCAGTGATTTTCAAATATTCGCACATATCACACTTGCAAAAAAGGATCAAAGAAAATGGCTGAAGATATCTATGGTGACATGGTTGAATTAATAATACGTCGGACTGCTGAATCTATCATCAGCTAAAACGTAAAAAGGGCAATTATTTTGCATTATCATCCAAAATATACATGGTATAAAAAACTTAATATTACCAAAAAACAAAAATCACCTAGCTGTATCCCTGGAATTCATGCATGTTTAAATTTAAATGCAAAGACTGTAGACTGTAATTTCATCCTGTAGCCTCAATCAGCGAGCAATAGATCATCCATCATCATTCAAGCAAGTCAATATTCGGAGAGGGAATATTACCAGTAAATATTTTTTATTGATGGAAGAGTGAGTCTTTGATCAACAATATTATAAAACTAGGACCTCACTAGGACACTGTAAAAGGGGAGAGAGAGAGAGAGAGAGACAGAGAGAGAGAGAGATACAGAGAGAGCGAGAGAGAGAGAGAGAGAGAGAGAGAGAGAGAGAGAGAGAGAGAGAGAGAGAGAGAGAGAGAGAGAGAGAGAGAGAGAGAGAGAGACAAAGGGAGTACAACAAACCACGAAATACCCTAAGAAATCAACTCTTCTCACCCGTAGCAAGTCCACGCCTGTAGTGTCATGAGCGAGTCTAACCCAGAAGCATTGCCATACAGCCCTGATGTGCAGAGGCTGTGCGCTGAGGTGCAGGAGCAGAAATCACATTAACCGGGTGATAAATATTGTATTTGCCATTTTGCAAATATTCTTTTTCTTTCAAATAGACATTGAGTATTATATTTGAAAGTAATCTTCAACCCAACGTCTTTTTTTCGGAGTTTAAAATGTTTTTGTTGCATGCAGAAATGTAATTTCGCTTCTCTGTAACAGTTCATTGATTCATAAATGCAACACACTATAGTTTGTTTTTGCATATATAAAGGTAAAAAATGATGATGAAAAGATGCAGTGTTGTCTTCATTTTAAACGTCAAAAGGATTTTGTGGCTCCCAGTGTTTTCTTGAGTCGTTGCAGACCCCTGGTTTATGCCATTTTCAAGACGGACCTTTAAAGAAAAAAATGGACAAAAAGGTTGAACAGTTATTTCTTGGCAAATGGTACTCTCTAATGTAGAGGTCCCCAACCCCCGGGCCGCGGACCGCTACCGCAGAAAGAATGAATAATTTCCATAATTTCCGTTTTATTTATTATCTGAGTCCAAACTATGTTTTATTTTGCTTTTAAAAGAGTTCGAGCGCTACTTCCCAGCCCCAAAAGACCCGCGAACTGCCAAGGAATGGATCCGCAACCTATTTGTCAACAAACCAGGTGAATCCAGCATATCTGTGCAAAAGGAAGAACAACTGCTGGAGATCGCAAATGATGGCGGACTTAAAAGTATGTTTAAGATAACAACTCTACCGGTGTTCTCGATTAAAGTGATGGCAGAATACCCCGAGATCGCCACAACAGCACTGAAAACCCTGTTGCCGTTTCCGACATCTTATTTGTGTGAAGCGGGGTTTTCTGCAGTGACAGCAACCAAAACAAAACTACGGAGTAGACTGGACATAAGCAAGACACTTTGGGCGTCATTGACTCCCATTATCCCTAGATGGGACCGTCTCGTTGCAGAGAAACAAGCTCAGGGGTCCCACTGATTCAGTTGTAGTGAGTTGTATTTTTCATGCGCTTTGTACTTGTTTTTGTGGTGTATCTTATTTTGAAGGCACGTTTAAACATTACCATGGTGACCATAGAGCGTTAAGGGGTAGAGACGATGTTACATATGTTGTTGTTTGCGCGATGTTACCAGGACTCTGCTCATAAAGTTGTATAAAAAATACACAACAGGTTCATGTTTAATATTATATTTAAAAGAAAGAAAAAAACAGTTTCCATGCCTGTTGTTTTTTCACCATTTTATTTTGTTGTATTCACCCGCCGGTCCGTGAAAATATTGTCTGACATTAAACCGGTCCGTGGCGCAAAAAAGGTTGGGGACCCCTGGTCTAATGGACCTGTATTAGCTTTTTCTAGTTTCCATTTATAATTGTATTTTATTTATTGTATTCTATTTGTGATTGTCTCATCTCATCTCATTTTCCGTACCGCTTATTCCTCATTAGGGTCGCAGAGGTTGCTGGAGCCTATCTCAGCTGTCTTCGGGTACGAGGCGGGGGACACCCTGAATTGGTTGCCAGCCAATCGCAGGGCACAAAAAGACATACAACAGTCACTCTCACACTCACACCTAGGGACAATTTGGAGTGGCCAATCTGCCTGCCATGCATGTTTTTGGAGTGTGGGAGGAAACCGGAGGACCCGGAGGCAAGTCCGGGGAGAACATGCAAAGTCCACACAGGGAGGCCGGACCAGGACGCGAACGGGCAACCTCTGCACTGTGAAGCCAGTGTGCTAACCACTCGACTACCAGGCCACCTATTTGTGATTGTATTTTATTTACTATAGTACCTAAACCTTTAATGATGGAGGACACTGATTTTCTGTGGCGACCCCTTGAAGGGAAAAGCGGAAAGGAAAAGAAGATGCTTGTCTGTGACACATTGGGTGTCGCTTTGTCGGTCAGGGGCGTTCCTAATGTGTCACTTCAGGAATTGTCATCAACTCGAAAACAAGACTTCCTGAATATTCAGCGCGAGTCTTAAAACGTAAAATATAGCTATACGCGGTGGAATCTTTGTAAAGTGCGCTCAGTAGAACACATTATGGACGCAACTTGTCCGGAGGTGTCGGTTGTCCTTTAAGTAGTTTTCAGGTCTAAAGAGGAACAGCATGGAAGATACATTTGCGCAGACCTCACGCATGACCCCTATGTGGAACACTATTCTGCGTAAGACAACATGCTCATTAAACAATTTCTATTTTGAAAAAAAATAATTCGTTGGTCATTGATTCCTGCCTAAGTTTGTAAAATGCCCTTTGCCAACTTCAGAGAAACTCATTATAACAAACCTCAAATATATCCACTACGGGTTCAAAAAATAAATCAATAAAAAAAGATCATTTTAATAATTGACCCGATTTCCCTCGCTTGATGTTTTATTAAGGTTAATGCATAAGTCAAAATCCACTACACTTTCAAAAAAAAAATTCCAGTGTGAATCAACATACACTGGTGCACATGCTGCAAAAAAAAAAAGTCTGTTCATTGTACGATGCTGCTTTTTAACAAAGCCTGAATCAGGATGCCATCTGTGGAACATGAATAGTTGATGTGGCCTGACCGGTTTTAGAAACATGGGTGCTCCATTTTCCTTGCTTCCTGGATCAGAGTACGACCAAAATGGACTGTACATATTGCGGAGGGCAAACACTATCAGGGCTGAAATGAGCGGAGACTGACACTGGGATGATCAAACGCAGTGCATCTCCTCACTGCAGTGTTCACACCAAACTTGAATGACATTCAAAACTTCATTATAAAGTGATGAAATCTCTGGAAGAAAGGACAGGACATAAAGACACTGCGAGAACATGCACCAGCGCAATGGCTCAGTGGATCAAAAGTCCTGCTGTTTTTTTGTTTGTTTTGTTTTGTTGTTTTGGGGAGGCATTTAATTTAAATCTCAACCTCAGATGCCAGATTTGAGTAACATTTATGTCTTAAAGATCAGTCAAACGTGTGGGGGAGGGGGGTATGACACTGAGCTTTTGTGAAGTTCTTTCAGAACTGATGCAAACTCTCGACACCCAATCTTGACACTTTTCTCCTGAGAGCCCCAACGTCAGCTGCGTAATTCATGAGTGAAATCTGTCAGGCAACAAGGTGCTGTAGCTTGTGAGGAGGTACTGTATTCCTAAAGCCCTTGCGCAACTTCCATAAATTAGCAGCTGTAATTTGTCAGGCAGGCTAGACCCTCGACCCACCTCTATATTGATTAAAAGCCTAAGCATGGTGCTGATTAAGCACAAGGCATTTAGGGATCAATCCAGGCTGTATCGGACTATATGGATCAGGCGTAGATTTATACAATGTAGCCATGCAGAATTTGAATCTGCCTATAGCAGACATGTCCAAAGTCCGTACCTGGGGCCAAACGTAGCCCGCGGTTAATTTTCATTTGTCCCTCAGTCTCCGGCATAAAATCACTAACGTCTGGCCTGCATGCAGAATTAATACATTAGGCAGTAGCGCTGTTATCTGCGTGTGATAAGTGCTGCCATCTAAAGGCTCAATTCGGAACAGCAAATTAGTATATTGTAATAATAATAATAATAATAATAATAATAATAATAATAATAATAATAATAATAATGAAAAAAGTGCTTAAGAATGAATGACTCGGTGTCTTTGTGTTGTCATGTTATTTGCTATGTAGTTTTTTTTATGTTCTTTTGACTTCAAGACGTCGCCGCGAGAGTGGCTGCCTTTCCAGCAGCTCATGTATTTTGTTTTTCTACTTTCATTCCTTTCATCACTTTGCTGCTGTGAAATGTAAATTTCTCCACTGCGAGACTAATAAAGGCAAATCCAATAATAATAATAATAATAATAATAATAATAATAATAATAATAATAATAATAATAGGGCGGCCCGGTAGTCGAGTGGTTAGCACACCGGCTTCACAGTGCAGAGGTCGCCGGTTCGCGTCCCGGTCCGGCCTCCCTGTGTGGAGTTTGCATGTTCTCCCCGGACCCGCATGGGTTTTCTCCGGGTCCTCCGGTTTCCTCCCACACTCCAAAAACATGCATGGCAGGCAGATTGACCACTCCAAATTGTCCCTACGTGTGAGTGTGAGAGTGACTGTTGTACGTCTTTGTGTGCCCTGCGATTGGCTGGCAACCAATTCAGGGTGTCCCCCGCCTCGTGCCCGAAGACAGCTGAGATAGGCTCCAGCAACCCCCGCGACCCTAATGAGGAATAAGCGGTACGGAAAATGAGATGAGATAATAATAATAATAATAATAATAATAATAATAATAATAATAATAATAATACATTTCATTTATCACCGCCTATCAAAACTCTCAAGGCAGCGGCAGCCACATGCGCCAGAGTTCACTCAGCCGGAAATAATTCCAATAGATCAAGTTAGCTAGCTACCTAATAGATAACTAATAGATATATAGCTAGTTAGACAGTTAATAGATAGCTAGATAGGTAATAATAATTATATGCATTACATTTATAAGCGCCTTTCAAAACTCAAGGAAACTTTACAGTCACAGGCTGCGGGTGAGCAGTGGCAGCCACACACGCCAGCGTTCACTCAACCCTGAAGTAACAAAGTAAAAAAAAACAAAAAAAAAACTACATAACAAATAATATGACAATTTTACATTCTTCAGCACTTTCTGTACCCTCTTTGTGACATGAAGCAGTTCTGGATGAAAGAGAGATCAAAGCATCCTTTTCAGCAGTGGATCAGGGACGTGTGCGTGTCTACTGTATGAGTAATTGATTGAATTAGCCCCCCTATTTTAGGCGATTTTCTCAATTTTTAAATTTTTCAAAAATGCGACAACAAAAGAACAATTAGATACAATACAGTTACAACAATTAGATAGACTGCTACAAAAAAATTTAGTGTTAAAAAAGTGAAGTCAAGTGAATATTGTATTTCAATTGAATTTTGATATGCATGTTTAAAATTAATCAAAACACATGCTGAAGATAGGTGAAAATAAAATGCCTACATTTTTATCACACCAAAACTGGCCATTTTCAAAATGTTTCGACACTCTTGGTCTATAAGATAACACGTGCCATTTCATACATTAAAAAAACTATGTCATAAATTACAGCCAGATTGAAGGAAAATGCGTGCTGCTTTGGTAAGTAAAGTTAAAACAAATGTGGATGGTAAGAAATGGTCTCAAGACCTCTCTCATACAGTACCTTGCATGAGTCTTGAGCAAACGTGCAGCAACCAAGGCTAATTTCAAAGGGTATTTCACTTCTCATTGCACATGCATTCAAGGGAGAATGATTCAACAAAGAATCGGCAATAAGATGTTAATAAAGGCTCATTGCGTATTCTACGGCAAATGTCTGCTGTTCAAGGAAACTGCTTGTGAGATGTGCACAAACCCTAAAAATGGCATCAAACGAGGATGTGGTGAACATGAAGCAAAAGCAAGTACTGTAAATATATATTTTTAAAATGCATATACTTTATACACATTTCCATTAGAATGTTTGGTTTGGGACCATTTGATTGTGACTAAGTTTGAATATGATTCATGGCAAAGAACAACTGTGTCATGATGACTAAAATAACATTTCAAAACCTGAAACAGTGTTTTTTAATGCCTTTGAAGGCTCTCAAAAATACCAGAGGACGTTTGATACATTGAATCTGGACATGTGTTTTGCCCTTTTAATCAGAAAACCTTTATTCGTCCCACAATGGGGAAATTTGCGGTCCACAGCAGCAATTTGAAAGGGGGATGGGGTGGGGGGGTGAAAGGATAGAAAACAAGAGAATCTAAGCAAGTAAAATAAAAATGTCAACTGTATACTGTAAATGTGCAAGACCATTTCATAAAAAAATTGTATATAGTGCAAGTACCAAGAAAGTCACCAGAATCAGAATCAGACTCAGAATCATCTTTATTGCCAAGTATGTAGAACACACAAGGAATTGGTTTCCGGTCGAACACGCTGCACTAGTATCATCATCAAAAAATTGCACTATACAGTTCAATTTGGGCTACTGTTCAAAGAGTTAATGGCTTGGGGGAAGAAGCTTTTTAAATGTCTGCTGAATTTGGTGCGCATGGATCGGTAACGCCTGCCTGAGGGAAGTAGCTGGAAAAGGTGGTGGGCAGGGTGCGGAGGGTCCAGTATGATTTTCTGCACCCTAGTTTGGATTCTTGCAGTGTGCAAGTCATATTGATATATGTAGCTGTATTTCATCAACCAATAGTCAAGTGTCCAGTTTAGTTTTTTTTTTTTCCACATGCGATTATTGAGAATTGCGAAGCCTGACAGCAGTCGGTAGGAACGAACGGCGGTACCTCTCCTTGCAGCGTGGGTGTAACAGTCTTTCATGGCTGAAGGAGCTGCCCAGTGCTGTCAGGGTGGGCATTGTCACGTCCGCACGAGGAGTGGCAACAGATCTCGTAGGACGAAAAAAAGGGGGGCTGGTCATGAAAGGCGGAAATACACCGGCAAAAACTGACCCTAACCGGGTGACTTTTATAGTCAGAAGGCACAATCAGTGGGATTGGGATCAGGTGAGCGAGCCTGGAGGAGCAGGGAGGGCAGGGCGCGCACCTGACGCCATTCAGGATATGACAGTGCCCCCCCTCAACGGACGCCCCCTGGCGGCCCACCCGGTTTGGAGGGATGAGCCGAGTGGAACGCCGACTGATGGGTCGAGGATTCAGGAGTGGGGAACCCACTGGCATTCTTCCGGCCCGTAGCCGCATATTACAAGATAGCCAGATATTGCAAGCCCCTGCCATGTGCCGTGAGTCCAATATCTTCCGCACCATATACGGGGTCGCCATTCACCATCCGGGGAGGGAACAAGGGAGCTGGTTTCCACCGGCTTGAGGAGGGACAAGTGGAAGACCGGGTGACCTTCATCGTGGGTGGCAGCCAGAGCCTGAACGAGACCGGGCTGAGGATGGCCTCGATAGGGAAGGGGCCCGTGAACCACGGCCCCAATTTGGCCGACGTCTCGGCCATCCGGAGATCCCTCGTGGACAGCCACACCTCCTGCCCGATCTGGTAGTCCGGTGCCTGGCAGCGACGACAATCCGCGATGTGCTGGTTCCGGGACGCCGTGCGCGACAGAGCGGCTCTGGTCTCCTTCCACACCTGACAGGCCCGTCTGAGGTGGTGTTGAACGGACGGGACCTCCACCTGGCCCTCCTGGGTGGGGAACAGCGGCGGCTGATAACCACAGGCAGACATGAAAGGAGACCGACCTGTGGCTGAGGAGACCAGGGTGTTATGTGCATACTCCACCCACGGCAAGTGGAGGGCCCACGACGCTGGAGACACACGCACCGTAAAGCCGCTTCTAGATCAATGACGGACGGCAACCTGGTTAACGGGATGGAGTGGGCCAACTTGGAGAAGCGGTCCACCACCGTGAGGACGACCGTCTTGCCACGGGAAGGGGGAAGGCCCATGACGAAATCCAAGGAGATATGGGACCAAGGTCGGGAGGGGACTGGTAGTGGCTGGAGAAGTCCCGCTGGGGGCTGATGGGAGACCTTCCCACAGGCATGCCTTCACGTAGTCCGCGACGTCCTTCCTGAGTTCCGGCCTCCAGAACCGCTGGGCTATAAGGTGGATCGTCCTGTTGACTCCAGGGTGACAGGCAACCCTGGAGACGTGTCTCCCGTGCAGCACCTCAGCGCGCAGTGTGGGGGGGGGGGGACGAATAGGCGATCCACTGGACAACTCTTGGGAACCGGGTTACCACCTTGGGCCTCCTGAACCTTCTTCTCCACCTCCCACCTAAGGGCCCCCAGGATGTGTTGCGCCGGCAAGATGCTGGTAATGACCTCCTCCTTCTCTACCGTCACGCTCTGTCACGCTCGTGAATGCGTGACAGGGCATCCGGTTTGGTGTTCTGCGAACCGGGGCAGTAGGTGAGGGTGAAATTGAAGTGGGTCAGGAACAGTGCCCACCGGGCCTGGCGCAAATTCAGTGTCTTGGCGGACCGAATGGCCGCCAAGTTGTTGTGGTCGGTGAACACTGTGAATGGATGTTCATCCCCTTCGAGCCAGTGTCTCCACTCCTGCAGAGCCAGGATGACCGCCAGCAGTTCCCGGTTTCCCACGTCGTAGTTGGCCTCTGCAGGGCTGAGACGGCGGGAGAATAAGGCGCACGGGTGGAGTTTCTGGTCAACCGGGGAGCGCTGGGATAATACCGCCCCCACCCTGGACTCCGATGCGTACACCCTACCGCGAACGCGTGGTCCGGGTTAGGGTGGCGTAATACTGGGGGGTTAGTGAAGGCGCATCGGAGGCGGTTAAACGGCCCCTCGGTGTCGGGTGTCAACCTAAAGGGAACCTTGGTGGAAGTGAGACTGGTTGGGGGAAGTGCCTTCTGACTATAATCGCGGATGAAGCGGCGGTAGAAGTTGGCAAACCCCAAAAATCGCTGGAGTTGTTTGCACGTCTTGGGGGTTGGCCACTCTACCACCGCTTTGGTCTTTGCAGGATCGGCCCGAAGTTGCTCGTGCTCCACGATGAACCCTAGAAAAGACAGAGAACGGACGTGGATCTCGCACTTCTCTGCCTTCACGTAGAGCCGGTTTTGCAGGATCCGCACCAGGACCCGTTGGACATGCTGCCGGTGTTCTTCTGCAGATTTGGAGAAGATATGGATGTTGTCCAGATAGACACAGAGAAACACGTTAAGTAAATCCCTGAGCACATCATTGATAAGGTTTTGAAATACTGGGGGAGCGTTGGTAAGTCCGAACGGCATCACCATGTATGCAAAATGCCCCAAGGGCGTTTTGAATGCCGTCTTCCATTCATCTTCAGCAAGTCCAGCTTAGTAAATATGATGGCAGATTGGAGGGGCGCGAAGACCGAATACATGAGGGGGAGCGGGTATTTGTTGTGGATGGCGATGTCGTTCAGACCCCAGTAATCGACACACGGATGCAGGGTCTTGTCCTTCTTTTCGGTAAAAAGAACCCCGCGCCGAGCGGAGAACGCGAGGGTCGGATAAGTCCCGCCGCAGGGCTTCTTGTTCCGGGTGAGAGATGTGATATAATCAGGAGTCCAGTAGTGGAGCCCCAGGCTGTAGTTCTATGGTGCAGTCATACGGTCGGTGAGGTGGCAGGGATTGCGCGCAGTCTTTGCTGAATGCCTCCCGCAGATTATGGTAACATCGCGGCACGCCCTCGAGGCAAATCTCCTCGGGCGAGCCGCCACGGGAGAGGTCACGCCCTGCCGTAGCCGACCGCAGACAGTTAGCGTAACAGTAGGGGCTCCAAACCTTTTTGGTGGGGCCCTCCCAAGAGATGGAAGGGTCATGGGTGCTGAGGCAGGGGAGGCCCAGCACGAGTGGTACGTTGCAGGAGGGCATGAGCAGAAAACGGCGATGCTCGACCTGGTTGCACGACAGCCGGAGTTTGAGAGGTGCGGTGACTCGGGTAACCCGGGCTAATAATCGGCCGTCCAGGTCGAAAATCTCATTGAGGACCGTTAGTTTCTCAATGCCGCAGCTCAACGACGATGCCAGTTGGGGGTCGATAGAGCACCCATCCGCCCCCGAATCCATTAATGCCCGTATCGCCTGGGAATTGGACGGGCCAATCAATTCGCCAATCAACTCCAACCGCGTGACGGGCGCTGTCCTCGACGATTCCGACGGGTACCGCGGTCGCCGGGCGGAGGGCCTTGGGTGCGACGTCCTCCGGGGGTTGGCGCAATCGCTCCCGCTTTCCATTTGCATCGTCAAGGTAGCGAGGCGTGTTTCATCCCCCTCTAGGCGTTGAGCCAGCAAGGACACCGTACTGCGGATCCCCGCGATAGCTTGTGCTAGCTGGCTGGAGCGCTCCGCCTGATGGGCTAACGGACATGAACTTGTCTCCATCGCCGGCGTCATGGTGGCGTGGTGTATTATGTCTCATCCGCACGAGGAGTGGCAACAGATCTCGTCGGACGAAAAAAAGAGGGGCTGGATCCAAAATACTCGATGGAGACAGTATAGTTCAAAAAAGGTTTTACTGAGACACGCAGGGAACAAACAAAAAGTGACAGAACAGAACAGTGAGGCAACGACTGCCTAGCGGGACCAACCTGCGTACTGTGAGGCGACAAGGTCATGAAATGAGGAAATACACTGGTGAAAACTGAGCCTAACTGGGTGACTTTTATAGTCAGAAGACACAATCAGTGGGATTGGGATCAGGTGAGCGAGCCCAGAGGAGCAGGGAGGGGAGGGGCGCGCACCTGACGCCAATCAGGATGTGACAGGCAGGAGGGGTGGGAGAATCTGTCCATCATAGCTTTTAGTTTAGCTAGCATCCGTCTGTTGCCCAACTCCTCCAGAGAGTCCAGCGAACAGCCCAGGACAGAACTGGCCCTCTTGACAAGGCGCTCCAGTCTTTTCCTGTCCCGGGTGGTGATCCTGCCTGACCAGCAGACAATTTCATAGTGGATGGCTGAAGCTACCAGAGTCATATAAAGTCTTTAGGAGTGACCCCTGAACCCCAGTGTAGTGTAAGTGTAATTTTGATATTTTGGAGGGGCACGACTCATTCCAAACGGAAACTGGTTGTCTCATGCAAAGTTAAAATATCAGTGTGAAAAGCAATATCCAGTGGTACTTACACTAATGACTATTGTAGTGAGTCATGGGAAATGAACACTGTCACTTTATTTCAAAGGTACTTTACGATTTTAGCTTTTCAAATAAAATTAATAGAAAACCTCTTTGGGACATTTTGTGACAGCTGTTGGTAACAAATGAGACCAGTGAGGCACATCACTTTTGTGAGGAACCCTCATCCAACTGTAAAATTCATAGAATAATGATAATTTAGTTTGAGCATTACTTTGACCTATTTACAGTTGACCCTATCACTGTTAAAAGTATTGAAAAATGGTTAAAAACCGAGCAGGTGCTATGAAAAAAAAGATTTAAAAATCCAAACAAATTAAATAATCCGATTCCTGAGGTGGGTGATATTTGTTTAAATATGTTTCTATAAGAGCTGAAAAACTATAAAAACACAAATTACATAAGCAGGACTCTTTTCCAAACTGCATTATAAGTTTCGATGGCATCCATTGATAACCACCTTTGCCACTTGATACACATTGACTGTCATTCATTCATGTTCCAGACCATTTTATCCTTGAGCCAATGTGTAGGTCGGGGTGGCTGGGTGTGGGGGGCAAGAGTTTATCCCAGCCAATGCAAACTCCACACAGGGAGAACAAACTGGGAGTTGAACTCACAACCTCTGCTTCATGAAATCGGCGCGCTAACCACTCGACTACCAAGCCACCTGCAAAAATTTGGAAATGCTTCACAATCGTGCATGTCATCCTTGTGCAAGGAACCATGCTAATTTCTGTATCGTTCCAATTTTAGTATATGTGTTACCAAAGTAATACCCTGCTGCAACTCCTACACCCAAATTGTCTTCATTGGATAACTTTTCGACAGCATGTTGAATCCTGTTTGCTTCTGCGACAGACCACTGATATTTTTTCTGTATCAGTTCATCTTATTTCCTGGTTTGAGACATTGTACTTTGGCACACCTTGGCACTCAGACTTGTCTTGGTAGTATGCCTGGCAAATAATTTGACCTGAGTCAGCACAACAGTTTGCTGGTAAAGGGACCAAGATGTATACTGTAGATTACACTGTACATGGAAAACCTGTCACAAATTTTCCCAGATCAGCGAGAACCAAAGTGCTCATCAAAGACAGCAATTATGGTTTGCTGGGAGAGCAAGAATATAGAATAGACTGATACATACAAGTGGATATCAAGGTATGATGAGAGGTCATAGCGGGTAAAGATTTTGCAAGGGAATATTTGTTATCATTATTATTTTTTCCACTTCACGGGTTTGCCATTTGGATTATTAAAGGACAACCGACGTCTCCGGACATTTGTAAAATGGCTTCAAATGACTTCTACTGAGCGTATTTTACAAAGATTCCACCGCATATAGCTATATTTTACGTTTTAAGACTCGCGCTGAATATTCAGGAAGTCTTGTTTTTGAGTTGGTGACGAGTCCGTAAGTGACGTCACTAAAGGATAATAATAATAATAATAATAATAATAATAATAATAATAATAATAATAATAATAATATGTCTGTGTAAGCTCTCAGTCGTACAGGAGTGGTCCATCGATGAAAAGGTTTCTTCAGCCGTCATCTGTACTTCTTTGAAGGTGTCGGATGTTTCGCTTCTTATCCAAGAAACTTCATCAGCTAACTAAAGTCTTACTGGTAGTTTAGGCCCTATATATATATCTCTACTGTACAGACATGGCGGTGCCGGACTCTGCTATGATAGGTCCCTGCTCTCAGGTTTGGGGGAGCAGAGGACTACTCCCTGCAACTCCACTGAATGTTCCTATTGTTCTGATTGCCCCACTTCGACCGGTATCACCTCATCAGTATTACTAATCCTATGTTGCCTAAGCAGGCTATTGTATGAACTATCCAAATTGAACCTGGACAGTAGGGATATATATATACGGCCTACTACCATATAACTTTAGTTTGCTGACGAAGTTTCTTGGATAAGTAGCAAAAACGTCTGACACCTTCCTTTTCATTATCAATAATAATAATAATAATAATAATAATAATAATAATAATAATAATAATAATAGGGCGGCCCGGTAGTCGAGTGGTTAGCACACCGGCTTCACAGTGCAGAGGTCGCCGGTTCGCGTCCCGGTCCGGCCTCCCTGTGTGGAGTTTGCATGTTCTCCCCGGACCCGCGTGGGTTTTCTCCGGGTCCTCCGGTTTCCTCCCACACTCCAAAAACATGCATGGCAGGCAGATTGACCACTCCAAATTGTCCCTAGGTGTGAGTGTGAGAGTGACTGTTGTATGTCTTTGTGTGCCCTGCGATTTGCTGGCAACCAATTCAGGATGTCCCCCGCCTCGTGCCCGAAGACAGCTGAGATAGGCTCCAGCAACCCCCGCAACCCTAATGAGGAATAAGCGGTACGAAAAATGAGATAATAATAATAATAACAATAATAATAATAATATGAATGACCTCTACCTGGCAGGAAATTAAAATGTTACAAATATTAGGAGCACTGTTGTCATTTTTGCTAGTTTAAATAAAAGTACCATAGTTGCTCAAGTGGTCAGAAAAGTCCCTAAATATTATATATATATATATATAATATATATATTTATAAAAAAAAAATAAAAAAAAAAATCCTCGTCTCACCCACCATGGGTGGTGTCTGTCCCCATTTCAGCTCGGGTCCTCTACCAGAGGCCAGGAAGCTTGAGGGTTCTGCGCAGTATCCGTGCTGTTCCCAGCACCGCGCTTTTCTGGACCGAGATATCCGATGTTGTTCCCGGGATCTGTTGCAACCACTCGTCGAGTTTGGGGGTCACTGCCCCAAGTGCTCCGACCACCACAGGCACGACTGTCACCTTTACCTTCCAGGCTCTCTCCAGCTCCTCTCTGAGCCCTTGGTATTTCTCGATTTTCTCATGTTCCTTCTTTCTGATGTTCCCATCACTCGGGACAGCTACATCCACGACAACGGCTTTCCTTTCCCCTTTATCTATGACCACGATATCTGGTTGGTTGGCCATTACCATCTTGTCAGTCTGTATCTGGAAGTCCCACAGGATTTTTGCTTGGTCATTCTCCACCACCTTGGGAGGTGTTTCCCATTTTGACCTTGGGGTTTCCAGTCCATACTCCGCACAGATGTTTCGGTAGACTATGCCAGCCACCTGGTTATGGCGCTCCATGTAGGCTTTCCCTGCCAGCATCTTACACCCTGCAGTTACGTGTTGGATTGTCTCAGGTGCCTCTTTGCACAACCTACACCTTGGGTCTTGTCTGGTGTGGTATATCCCTGCCTCTATGGCTCTGGTGTTCAGGGCCTGCTCTTGGGCAGCCAGGATGAGTGCCTCTGTGCTGTCCTTTAGGCCAGCCCTCTCTAGCCACTGATAGGACTTCTTGAGATCAGCCACTTCTGCTATGGTTCGGTGGTACATCCCGTGTAGGGGCTTTTCCTCCCATGATTGTCCCTCTTCCAGCACCTCATCCTCTGTTCCCCATTGACTGAGACATTCTCTGAGTACATCATCCGTTGGAGCCTTCTCTTTGATGTATTCATGGAGCTTGGATGTTTCATCCTGGACAGTGGCTCTCACATTCACTAGTCCCCGGCCTCCTTCCTTACGGCTTGTGTACAGTCTCAGGGTGCTGGACTTGGGATGGAACCCTCCGTGCATGGTGAGGAGTTTTCGGGTCTTAACATCCGTGGTCTGAATCTCTTCGTTTGGCCACCTTATTATTCCTGCAGGGTATCTGATCACTGGCAGGGCATAGCTGTTTATTGCCCGGGTCTTGTTCTTGCCATTGAGCTGGCTTCTGAGGACTTGCCTCACCCGCTGGAGGTATTTGGTCGTAGCCGCTTTCCTTGTTGCTAATTCGAGGTTGCCATTGGCCTGTGGTATACCGAGGTACTTGTAGCTGTTTTCAATGTCTGCTATTGTTCCTTCAGTGAGTGAGACCCCTTCAGTGTGGACTACCTTGCCCCTCTTAGTCACCATCCGACTACATTTCTCCAGCCCGAATGACATTCCGATATCACTGCTGTAGATCCTGGTTGTGTGGATCAGGGAGTCTATGTCCCTTTCGCTCGTAGCATACAGCTTGATGTCATCCCTGTAGAGGAGGTGACTGATCGTAGCTCCATTTCTGAGGCGGTATCCATAGCCTGTCTTGGCGATTATCTGGCTGAGGGGGTTCAGTCCTATGCAGAACAGCAGTGGGGAGAGTGCATCACCTTGGTATATGCCACATTTGATGGACACTTGCGTTAGTGGCTTGCCATTGGCTTCAAGTGTGGTTTTCCACATCCTCATCGAGTTTGCAACGAAGGCTCTCAGAGTCCTGTTGACCTTATACAACTCCAAGCATTCATTGATCCATGTGTGTGGCATCGAGTCATATGCTTTCTTGTAATCAATCCAGGCTGTGCACAAGTTGGTATGTCGGGACCTGCAGTCTTGAGCGACTGTTCTGTCAACCAGCAGCTGATGTTTGGCACCTCTAGTATCTCTACTAATGCCTTTCTGTGCTTTGCTCATGTATTGATCCATGTGTCCACTTATCTTAGCCGCAATGATGGCTGACATGAGCTTCCATGTTGTGGAGAGACAGGTTATTGGCCGATAGTTGGAAGGAACTGCACCCTTTGAGGAATATATATATATATATATATATATATATATATATATATATATATATATATATATATATATATATATATATATATATATATATATATATATATATATATATATTGAAAGCTTTGCTGAATTGTCAGCAATGCAATAAATAGTCGCTTATTGTTTGCTTCCTGCCTTGGACTTGTGACCACTCATAAAATAAAAGCACATTTTGCAAAATAAAAGCTCTGTGTATTTTATGTTTTATTTTGATTTACAATCCTTGTGGGTTTGTTTAGAGACCGTCGGCTGGATTTATCACCCGGGCCAAGTCTAGTAGAGACAGTTACAAGTGCGAGAAACAAAACGAAATGGTGTGGGGAATACAGGTAAAAAATAAATAAATAAAAAGAAACAACAGAGTTAAAGTGAGGGGGAAAAAATAAAAAGAAACGACCAATGGTCATTCTGATTGGCTAGTAACTTTGGGATGTCACCAGCCCTCAAAACACTTCATTTAGCTGTAGCTGTAGTTCTATAGAAACAACGACAATAAAGCACTAGTGTCAAAGTCAAGGCACGGGGGCCAAATCTGGCCCGCCACATCATTTAATTCAGCCCGCGAATGCAAATCAAGCATGTCAAGTGCCATTATGCTTGCTAAAGTCCCAACCAAAATTTCAAATTGTCATACGTAAACCAAAATACCAGTCATTATTTAATTTAAAACAGATTCTTTCCTTACAGACAGTGTATTCCAGGTGTTCAAATACCTGACATGTTTCGGCGTATACTTCCGCCTTCGTCAGAGGGACACTGGCGAAGGCGGAAGTATACACCGAAACATGTCACCTCCAATACACTGTCTGTAAGTAAAGAATATGTTTTAAATTAGATATCGAGTAGACAGGATGAACTTAATACAACGACCAGTCATTATTCTTGAAAACGAGTTTGAAAACGAGTTATTCATTAATTTGTTGGGCGCTCTATATTTAATGTGTGGCGGAGAGGAAACATTCTAATGGTTTCCCCAAATTCATAACAGCCCTCGAGAGGAAACCGTCACTACAATGTGGCCCCCGGCAACAAAAAAAAAAAATGAATTTGACACCCCTGCACTAAAGGATGCCAAGTCTCTGGAATTTAAATGATAAATTATATAGGTGATGTTGGTCACAAAAAAGATTATCTTCGGCCACTATTTTGTCACTGTGCCTTTTTGTTATTTTTTGGAAACTACTATTACTAATTTGAAGATGTCGGACGTTTCGCTTCATATCCAAGAAACTTTGTCAGCAAACTTCGTCCGACACCTTCAAAGATGTACAGATGACG